>NW_025064668.1:0-8384 GCF_018152265.1 Drosophila ficusphila | reverse complement strand
TTTCCACTTTTAGATCGGGTAAAAAATTTCAAAAGTTATGGGCTAAGCAGTGCTGGGATCTGGTCACTTTTCTACAAACCCATTTTTTTGCAAATTTTGACAGGTCGGGGGTCATAAAAAATTACAAAATATTGACCAAAAAATTCGAAAATAAACCAATAATGCAGCTAGATAGATATTCGAATAACAAATTCAGAGAGGTATTCCACTTTTAAATCGGGTAAAAATTTCAAAAGTTATGGGCTAAGCAGTGCTGGGATCTGGTCACTTTTCTGCAAACCCATTTTTTGCAAATTTTGACAGGTCGGGGGTCATAAAAAATTACAAAATATTGACCAAAAATTCGAAAATAAACCAATAATGCAGCTAGATAGATATTTTAATAACAAATTCAGAGAGGTATTCCACTTTTAAATCGGGTAAAAATTTCAAAAGTTATGGGCTAAGCAGTGCTGGGATCTGGTCACTTTTCTGCAAACCCATTTTTTGCAAATTTTGACAGGTCGGGGGTCATAAAAAATTACAAAATATTGACCAAAAATTCGAAAATAAACCAATAATGCAGCTAGATAGATATTTTAATAACAAATTCAGAGAGGTATTCCACTTTTAAATCGGGTAAAAATTTCAAAAGTTATGGGCTAAGCAGTGCTGGGATCTGGTCACTTTTCTGCAAACCCATTTTTTGCAAATTTTGACAGGTCGGGGGTCATAAAAAATTACAAAATATTGACCAAAAATTCGAAAATAAACCAATAATGCAGCTAGATAGATATTCGAATAACAAATTCAGAGAGGTATTCCACTTTTAAATCGGGTAAAAATTTCAAAAGTTATGGGATAAGCAGTGCTGGGATCTGGTCACTTTTCTGCAAACCCATTTTTTTGCAAATTTTGACAGGTCGGGGGTCATAAAAAATTACAAAACATTGACCAAAAATTCGAAAATAAACCAATGATGTAGCTAGATAGATATTTTAATAACAAATTCAGAGAGGCATTCCACTTTTAAATCGGGTAAAAATTTCAAAAGTTATGGGCTAAGCAGTGCTGGGATCTGGTCACTTTTCTGCAAACCCATTTTTTTTGCAAATTTTGACAGGTCGGGGGTCATAAAAAATTACAAAATATTCACCAAAAATTCTAAAATAAACCAATAATGCAGCTAGATAGATATTCGAATTACAAATTCAGAGAGGTATTCCACTTTTAAATCGGGTAAAAATTTCAAAAGTTTGGGCTAAGCAGTGCTGGGATCTGGTCACTTTTCTGCAAACCCATTTTTTGCAAATTTTGACAGGTCGGGGGTCATAAAAAATTAAAAAATATTGACCAAAAATTCGAAAATAAACCAATAATGCAGCTAGATAGATATTTTAATAGCAAATTCAGAGAGGTATTCCACTTTTAAATCGGGTAAAAATTTCAAAAGTTATGGGCTAAGCAGTGCTGGGTTCTGGTCACTTTTCTGCAAACCCATTTTTTGCAAATTTTGACAGGTCGGGGGTCATAAAAAATTACAAAATATTGACCAAAAATTCGAAAATAAACCAATAATGCAGCTAGATAGATATTCGAATAACAAATTCAGAGAGGTATTCCACTTTTAAATCGGGTAAAAATTTCAAAAGTTATGGACTAAGCAGTGCTGGGATCTGGTCACTTTTCTGCAAACCCATTTTTTGCAAATTTTGACAGGTCGGGGGTCATAAAAAATGACGAAACATTGACCAAAAATTCGAAAATAAACCAATGATGTAGCTAGATAGATATTTTAATAACAAATTCAGAGAGGCATTCCACTTTTAAATCGGGTAAAAATTTCAAAAGTTATGGGATAAGCAGTGCTGGGATCTGGTCACTTTTCTGCAAACCCATTTTTTTTGCAAATTTTGACAGGTCGGGGGTCATAAAAAATTACAAAATATTGACCAAAAATTCGAAAATAAACCAATAATGCAGCTAGATAGATATTTTAACAACAAATTCAGAGAGGTATTCCACTTTTAGATCGGGTAAAAATTTCAAAAGTTATGGGCTAAGCAGTGCTGGGATCTGGTCACTTTTCTGCAAACCCATTTTTTGCAAATTTTGACAGGTCGGGGGTCATAAAAAATTACAAAATATCAACCAAAAATTCGAAAATAAACCAATAATGCAGCTAGATAGATATTCGAATAACAAATTCAGAGAGGTATTCCACTTTTAAATCGGGTAAAAATTTCAAAAGTTATGGGCTAAGCAGTGCTGGGATCTGGTCACTTTTCTGCAAACCCATTTTTTGCAAATTTTGACAGGTCGGGGGTCATAAAAAACTACAAAATATTGACCAAAAATTCTAAAATAAACCAATAATGCAGCTAGATAGATATTCGAATAACAAATTCAGAGAGGTATTCCACTTTTAAATCGGGTAAAAATTTCAAAAGTTTGGGCTAAGCAGTGCTGGGATCTGGTCACTTTTCTGCAAACCCATTTTTTGCAAATTTTGACAGGTCGGGGGTCATAAAAAATGACGAAACATTGACCAAAAATTCGAAAATAAACCAATGATGTAGCTAGATAGATATTTTAATAACAAATTCAGAGAGGCATTCCACTTTTAAATCGGGTAAAAATTTCAAAAGTTATGGGATAAGCAGTGCTGGGATCTGGTCACTTTTCTGCAAACCCATTTTTTTTGCAAATTTTGACAGGTCGGGGGTCATAAAAAATTACAAAATATTGACCAAAAATTCGAAAATAAACCAATAATGCAGCTAGATAGATATTTTAATAACAAATTCAGAGAGGTATTCCACTTTTAAATCGGGTAAAAATTTCAAAAGTTTGGGCTAAGCAGTGCTGGGATCTGGTCACTTTTCTGCAAACCCATTTTTTGCAAATTTTGACAGGTCGGGGGTCATAAAAAACTACAAAATATTGACCAAAAATTCGAAAATAAACCAATAATGCAGCTAGATAGATATTTTAACAACAAATTCAGAGAGGTATTCCACTTTTAAATCGGGTAAAAATTTCAAAAGTTTGGGCTAAGCAGTGCTGGGATCTGGTCACTTTTCTGCAAACCCATTTTTTGCAAATTTTGACAGGTCGGGGGTCATAAAAATTACAAAATATTGACCAAAAATTCGAAAATAAACCAATAATGCAGCTAGATAGATATTTTAATAACAAATTCAGAGAGGTATTCCACTTTTAAATCGGGTAAAAATTTCAAAAGTTATGGGCTAAGCAGTGCTGGGATCTGGTCACTTTTCTGCAAACCCATTTTTGCAAATTTTGACAAGTCGGGGGTCATAAAAAATTACAAAATATCAACCAAAAATTCGAAAACAAACCAATGATGCAGGTAGATAGATATTTTAATAACAAATTCAGAGAGGTATTCCCCTTTTAAATCGGGTAAAAAATTCAAAAGTTATGGGCTAAGCAGTTCTGGGATCTGGTCAATTTTCTGCAAACCCATTTTTTGCAAATTTTGACAAGTCGGGGGTCATAAAAAATTAAAAAATATTGACCAAAAATTCGAAAATAAACCAATAATGCAGCTAGATAGATATTTTAATAACAAATTCAGAGAGGTATTCCACTTTTAAATCGGGTAAAAATTTCAAAAGTTTGGGCTAAGCAGTGCTGGGATCTGGTCACTTTTCTGCAAACCCATTTTTTGCAAATTTTGACAGGTCGGGGGTCATAAAAAACTACAAAATATTGACCAAAAATTCGAAAATAAACCAATAATGCAGCTAGATAGATATTCGAATAACAAATTCAGAGAGGTATTCCACTTTTAAATCGGGTAAAAATTTCAAAAGTTTGGGCTAAGCAGTGCTGGGATCTGGTCACTTTTCTGCAAACCCATTTTTTGCAAATTTTGACAGGTCGGGGGTCATAAAAAACTACAAAATATTGACCAAAAATTCGAAAATAAACCAATAATGCAGCTAGATAGATATTTTAACAACAAATTCAGAGAGGTATTCCACTTTTAAATCGGGTAAAAATTTCAAAAGTTTGGGCTAAGCAGTGCTGAGATCTGGTCACTTTTCTGCAAACCCATTTTTTGCAAATTTTGACAGGTCGGGGGTCATAAAAAATGACGAAACATTGACCAAAAATTCGAAAATAAACCAATGATGTAGCTAGATAGATATTTTAATAACAAATTCCGAGAGGCATTCCACTTTTAAATCGGGTAAAAATTTCAAAAGTTATGGGATAAGCAGTGCTGGGATCTGGTCACTTTTCTGCAAACCCATTTTTTTGCAAATTTTGACAGGTCGGGGGTCATAAAAAATTAAAAAATATTGACCAAAAATTCGAAAATAAACCAATAATGCAGCTAGATAGATATTTTAATAACAAATTCAGAGAGGTATTCCACTTTTAAATCGGGTAAAAATTTCAAAAGTTTGGGCTAAGCAGTGCTGGGATCTGGTCACTTTTCTGCAAACCCATTTTTTGCAAATTTTGACAGGTCGGGGGTCATAAAAAATTACAAAATATTGACCAAAAATTCGAAAATAAACCAATAATGCAGCTAGATAGATATTCGAATAACAAATTCAGAGAGGTATTCCACTTTTAAATCGGGTAAAAATTTCAAAAGTTTGGGCTAAGCAGTGCTGGGATCTGGTCACTTTTCTGCAAACCCATTTTTTGCAAATTTTGACAGGTCGGGGGTCATAAAAAACTACAAAATATTGACCAAAAATTCGAAAATAAACCAATAATGCAGCTAGATAGATATTTTAACAACAAATTCAGAGAGGTATTCCACTTTTAAATCGGGTAAAAATTTCAAAAGTTTGGGCTAAGCAGTGCTGGGATCTGGTCACTTTTCTGCAAACCCATTTTTTGCAAATTTTGACAGGTCGGGGGTCATAAAAAATGACGAAACATTGACCAAAAATTCGAAAATAAACCAATGATGTAGCTAGATAGATATTTTAATAACAAATTCCGAGAGGCATTCCACTTTTAAATCGGGTAAAAATTTCAAAAGTTATGGGATAAGCAGTGCTGGGTTCTGGTCACTTTTCTGCAAACCCATTTTTTTGCAAATTTTGACAGGTCGGGGGTCATAAAAAATTAAAAAATATTGACCAAAAATTCGAAAATAAACCAATAATGCAGCTAGAAAGATATTTTAATAACAAATTCAGAGAGGTATTCCACTTTTAAATCGGGTAAAAATTTCAAAAGTTATGGGCTAAGCAGTGCTGGGATCGGGTCACTTTTCTGCAAACCCATTTTTTGCAAATTTTGACAGGTCGGGGGTCATAAAAAATTACAAAATATTGACCAAAAAATTCGAAAATAAACCAATAATGCAGCTAGATAGATATTCGAATAACAAATTCAGAGAGGTATTCCACTTTTAAATCGGGTAAAAATTTCAAAAGTTTGGGCTAAGCAGTGCTGGGATCTGGTCACTTTTCTGCAAACCCATTTTTTGCAAATTTTGACAGGTCGGGGGTCATAAAAAATGACGAAACATTGACCAAAAAATTCGAAAATAAACCAATGATGTAGCTATATAGATATTTTAATAACAAATTCAGAGAGGTATTCCACTTTTAAATCGGGTAAAAATTTCAAAAGTTTGGGCTAAGCAGTGCTGGGATCTGGTCACTTTATTTTCTGCAAATTTTGACAGGTCGGGGGTCATAAAAAACTACAAAATATTGACCAAAACTTCGAAAATAAACCAATAATGCAGCTAGATAGATATTCGAATAACAAATTCAGAGAGGTATTCCACTTTTAAATCGGGTAAAAATTTCAAAAGTTTGGGCTAAGCAGTGCTGGGATCTTGTCACTTTTCTGCAAACCCATTTTTTGCAAATTTTGACAGGTCGGGGGTCATAAAAAATTACAAAATATTGACCAAAAATTCGAAAATAAACCAATAATGCAGCTAGATAGATATTTTAACAACAAATTCAGAGAGGTATTCCACTTTTAAATCGGGTAAAAATTTCAAAAGTTATGAGCTAAGCAGTGCTGGGATCTGGTCACTTTTCTGCAAACCCATTTTTGCAAATTTTGACAGGTCGGGGGTCATAAAAAATTAAAAATATTGACCAAAAATTCGAAAATAAACCAATAATGCAGCTAGATAGATATTTTAACAACAAATTCAGAGAGGTATTCCACTTTTAAATCGGGTAAAAATTTCAAAAGTTTGGGCTAAGCAGTGCTGGGATCTGGTCACTTTTCTGCAAACCCATTTTTTGCAAATTTTTACAGGTCGGGGGTCATAAAAATTACAAAATATTGACCAAAAATTCGAAAATAAACCAATAATGCAGCTAGATAGATATTCGAATAACAAATTCAGAGAGGTATTCCACTTTTAAATCGGGTAAAAATTTCAAAAGTTATGGGCTAAGCAGTGCTGGGATCTGGTCACTTTTCTGCAAACCCATTTTTTGCAAATTTTGACAGGTCGGGGGTCATAAAAAAACTACAAAATATTGACCAAAAATTCGAAAATAAACCAATAATGCAGCTAGATAGATATTCGAATAACAAATTCAGAGAGGTATTCCACTTTTAAATCGGGTAAAAATTTCAAAAGTTTGGGCTAAGCAGTGGTGGGATCTGGTCACTTTTCTGCAAACCCATTTTTGCAAATTTTGACAGGTCGGGGTCATAAAAAATTACAAAATATTGACCAAAAATTCGAAAATAAACCAATGATGCAGCTAGATAGATATTTTAACAACAAATTCAGAGAGGTATTCCACTTTTAAATCGGGTAAAAATTTCAAAAGTTTGGGCTAAGCAGTGCTGGGATCTGGTCACTTTATTTTTTGCAAATTTTGACAGGTCGGGGGTCATAAAAAACTACAAAATATTGACCAAAACTTCGAAAATAAACCAATAATGCAGCTAGATAGATATTCGAATAACAAATTCAGAGAGGTATTCCACTTTTAAATCGGGTAAAAATTTCAAAAGTTTGGGCTAAGCAGTGCTGGGATCTTGTCACTTTTCTGCAAACCCATTTTTTGCAAATTTTGACAGGTCGGGGGTCATAAAAAATTACAAAATATTGACCAAAAATTCGAAAATAAACCAATAATGCAGCTAGATAGATATTTTAACAACAAATTCAGAGAGGTATTCCACTTTTAAATCGGGTAAAAATTTCAAAAGTTATGGGCTAAGCAGTGCTGGGATCTGGTCACTTTAAACCATTTTTTGCAAATTTTGACAGGTCGGGGGTCATAAAAAACTACAAAATATTGACCAAAACTTCGAAAATAAACCAATAATGCAGCTAGATAGATATTCGAATAACAAATTCAGAGAGGTATTCCACTTTTAAATCGGGTAAAAATTTCAAAAGTTTGGGCTAAGCAGTGCTGGGATCTTGTCACTTTTCTGCAAACCCATTTTTTGCAAATTTGACAGGTCGGGGGTCATAAAAAATTACAAAATAATGACCAAAAATTCGAAAATAAACCAATAATGCAGCTAGATAGATATTTTAACAACAAATTCAGAGAGGTATTCCACTTTTAAATCGGGTGAAAATTTCAAAAGTTATGAGCTAAGCAGTGCTGGGATCTGGTCACTTTTCTGCAAACCCATTTTTTGCAAATTTTGACAGGTCGGGGGTCATAAAAAATAAAAAATATTGACCAAAAATTCGAAAATAAACCAATAATGCAGCTAGATAGATATTTTAACAACAAATTCAGAGAGGTATTCCACTTTTAAATCGGGTAAAAATTTCAAAAGTTTGGGCTAAGCAGTGCTGGGATCTGGTCACTTTTCTGCAAACCCATTTTTTGCAAATTTTGACAGGTCGGGGTCATAAAAAACTACAAAATATTGACCAAAAAATTCGAAAATAAACCAATAATGCAGCTAGATAGATATTCGAATACCAAATTCAGAGAGGTATTCCACTTTTAAATCGGGTAAAAATTTCAAAAGGTTTGGGCTAAGCAGTGCTGGGATCTGGTCACTTTTCTGCAAACCCACTTTTTTGCAAATTTTGACAGGTCGGGGGTCATAAAAAAATTAAAAAATATTGACCAAAAATTCGAAAATAAACCAATAATGCAGCTAGATAGATATTTTAACAACAAATTCAGAGAGGTATTCCACTTTTAAATCGGGTAAAAATTTCAAAAGTTTGGGCTAAGCAGTGGTGGGATCTGGTCACTTTTCTGCAAACCCATTTTGCAAATTTTGACAGGTCGGGGGTCATAAAAAATTACAAAATATTGACCAAAAATTCGAAAATAAACCAATGATGCAGCTAGATAGATATTTTAACAACAAATTCAGAGAGGTATTCCACTTTTAAATCGGGTAAAAATTTCAAAAGTTTGGGCTAAGCAGTGCTGGGATCTGGTCACTTT
>NW_025064667.1:0-61697 GCF_018152265.1 Drosophila ficusphila | reverse complement strand
TTTAATAACAAATTCAGAGAGGTATTCCACTTTTAAATCGGGTAAAAATTTCAAAAGTTATGAGCTAAGCAGTGCTGGGATCTGGTCACTTTTCTGCAAACCCATTTTTTGCAAATTTTAACAAGTCGGGGGTCATAAAAAACTACAAAATATTGACCAAAAATTCGAAAATAAACCAATAATGCAGCTAGATAGATATTCAATTAAAAAATTTAGAGAGGTATTCCACTTTTAAATCGGGTAAAAATTTCAAAAGTTTGGGCTAAGCAGTGCTGGGATCTGGTCACTTTTCTGCAAACCCATTTTTTGCTAATTTTGACAGGTCGGGGTCATAAAAAATTACAAAATATTGACCAAAAATTCGAAAATAAACCAATAATGCAGCTAGATAGATATTCGAATAACAAATTCAGAGAGGTATTCCACTTTTAAATCGGGTAAAAATTTCAAAAGTTATGGGCTAAGCCGTGCTGGGATCTGGTCACTTTTCTGCAAACCCATTTTTTGCAAATTTTGACAGGTCGGGGTCATAAAAAACTACAAAATATTGACCAAAAATTCGAAAATAAACCAATGATGCAGCTAGATAGATATTTTAATAACAAATTCAGAGAGGTATTCCTTTTTTAAATCGGGTAAAAATTTCAAAAGTGATGGGCTAAGCAGTGCTGGGATCTGGTCACTTTTCTGCAAACCCATTTTTTGCAAATTTTAACAAGTCGGGGGTCATAAAAAACTACAAAATATTGACCAAAAATTCGAAAATAAACCAATAATGCAGCTAGATAGATATTTTAATAACAAACTAAGAGAGGTATTCCACTTTTAAATCGGGTAAAAATTTCAAAAGTTTGGGCTAAGCAGTGCTGGGATCTTGTCACTTTTCTGCAAACCCATTTTTTGCAAATTTTGACAGGTCGGGGGTCATAAAAAACTACAAAATATTGACCAAAAATTCGAAAATAAACCAATAATGCAGCTAGATAGATATTCAAATAACAAATTCAGAGAGGTATTCCACTTTGAAATCGGGTAAAAATTTCAAAAGTTATGGGCTAAGCAGTGCTGGGATCTGGTCACTTTTCTGCAAACCCATTTTTTGCAAATTTTAACAAGTCGGGGGTCATAAAAAACTACAAAATATTGACCAAAAATTCGAAAATAAACCAATAATGCAGCTAGATAGATATTCAATTCAAAAATTTAGAGAGGTATTCCACTTTTAAATCGGGTAAAAATTTCAAAAGTTATGGGCTAAGCCGTGCTGGGATCTGGTCACTTTTCTGCAAACCCATTTTTTGCAAATTTTGACAGGTCGGGGGTCATAAAAAACTACAAAATATTGACCAAAAATTCGAAAATAAACCAATAATGCAGCTAGATAGATATTCGAATAACAAATTCAGAGAGGTATTCCACTTTTAAATCGGGTAAGAATTTCAAAAGTTATGGGCTAAGCAGTGCTGGGATCTGGTCACTTTTCTGCAAACCCATTTTTTGCAAATTTTGACAGGTCGGGGGTCATAAAAAACTACAAAATATTGACCAAAAATTCGAAAATAAACCAATGATGCAGCTAGATAGATATTTTAATAACAAATTCAGAGAGGTATTCCACTTTTAAATCGGGTAAAAATTTCAAAAGTTATGGGCTAAGCAGTGCTGGGATCTGGTCACTTTTCTGCAAACCCATTTTTTGCAAATTTTGACAGGTCGGGGGTCATAAAAAATTACAAAATATTGACCAAAAATTCGAAAATAAACCAATAATGCAGCTAGATAGATATTCGAATAACAAATTCAGAGAGGTATTCCACTTTTAAATCGGGTAAGAATTTCAAAAGTTATGGGCTAAGCAGTGCTGGGATCTGGTCACTTTTCTGCAAACCCATTTTTTGCAAATTTTGACAGGTCGGGGGTCATAAAAAACTACAAAATATTGACCAAAAAATTCGAAAATAAACCAATGATGCAGCTAGATAGATATTTTAATAACAAATTCAGAGAGGTATTCCACTTTTAAATCGGGTAAAAATTTCAAAAGTTATGGGCTAAGCAGTGCTGGGATCTTGTCACTTTTCTGCAAACCCATTTTTTGCAAATTTTGACAGGTCAGGGGTCATAAAAAATTACAAAATATTGACCAAAAATTCGAAAATAAACCAATAATGCAGCTAGATAGATATTCGAATAACAAATTCAGAGAGGTATTCCACTTTTAAATCGGGTAAAAATTTCAAAAGTTTGGGCTAAGCAGTGCTGGGATCTGGTCACTTTTCTGCAAACCCATTTTTTGCAAATTTTGACAGGTCGGGGGTCATAAAAAATTACAAAATATTGACCAAAAATTCGAAAATAAACCAATAATGCAGCTAGATAAATATTCGAATAACAAATTCAGAGAGGTATTCCACTTTTAAATCGGGTAAAAATTTCAAAAGTTATGGGCTAAGCCGTGCTGGGATCTGGTCACTTTTCTGCAAACCCATTTTTTGCAAATTTTGACAGGTCGGGGGTCATAAAAAACTACAAAATATTGACCAAAAATTCGAAAATAAACCAATGATGCAGCTAGATAGATATTCGAATAACAAATTCAGAGAGGTATTCCACTTTTAAATCGGGTAAGAATTTCAAAAGTTATGGGCTAAGCAGTGCTGGGATCTGGTCACTTTTCTGCAAACCCATTTTTTGAAAATTTTGACAGGTCGGGGGTCATAAAAAATTACAAAATATTGACCAAAAATTCGAAAATAAACCAATAATGCAGCTAGATAGATATTCGAATAACAAATTCAGAGAGGTATTCCACTTTTAAATCGGGTAAAAATTTCAAAAGTTATGAGCTAAGCAGTGCTGGGATCTGGTCACTTTTCTGCAAACCCATTTTTTTTGCAAATTTTAACAAGTCGGGGGTCATAAAAAACTACAAAATATTGACCAAAAATTCGAAAATAAACCAATAATGCAGCTAGATAGATATTCAATTAAAAAATTTAGAGAGGTATTCCACTTTTAAATCGGGTAAAAATTTCAAAAGTTATGGGCTAAGCCGTGCTGGGATCTGGTCACTTTTCTGCAAACCCATTTTTTGCAAATTTTGACAGGTCGGGGGTCATAAAAAACTACAAAATATTGACCAAAAATTCGAAAATAAACCAATAATGCAGCTAGATAGATATTCGAATAACAAATTCAGAGAGGTATTCCACTTTTAAATCGGGTAAGAATTTCAAAAGTTATGGGCTAAGCAGTGCTGGGATCTGGTCACTTTTCTGCAAACCCATTTTTTGCAAATTTTGACAGGTCGGGGGTCATAAAAAACTACAAAATATTGACCAAAAATTCGAAAATAAACCAATGATGCAGCTAGATAGATATTTTAATAACAAATTCAGAGAGGTATTCCTTTTTTAAATCGGGTAAAAATTTCAAAAGTGATGGGCTAAGCAGTGCTGGGATCTGGTCACTTTTCTGCAAACCCATTTGTTGCAAATTTTAACAAGTCGGGGGTCATAAAAAACTACAAAATATTGACCAAAAATTCGAAAATAAACCAATGATGCAGCTAGATAGATATTTTAATAACAAACTAAGAGAGGTATTCCACTTTTAAATCGGGTAAAAATTTCAAAAGTTTGGGCTAAGCAGTGCTGGGATCTGGTCACTTTTCTGCAAACCCATTTTTTGCAAATTTTGACAAGTCGGGGGTCATAAAAAACTACAAAATATTGACCAAAAATTCGAAAATAAACCAATAATGCAGCTAGATAGATATTCGAATAACAAATTCAGAGAGGTATTCCACTTTTAAATCGGGTAAAAATTTCAAAAGTTTGGGCTAAGCAGTGCTGGGATCTGGTCACTTTTCTGCAAACCCATTTTTTGCAAATTTTGACAGGTCGGGGGTCATAAAAAATTACAAAATATTGACCAAAAATTCGAAAATAAACCAATAATGCAGCTAGATAAATATTCGAATAACAAATTCAGAGAGGTATTCCACTTTTAAATCGGGTAAAAATTTCAAAAGTTTGGGCTAAGCCGTGCTGGGATCTGGTCACTTTTCTGCAAACCCATTTATTGCAAATTTTGACAGGTCGGGGGTCATAAAAAACTACAAAATATTGACCAAAAATTCGAAAATAAACCAATGATGCAGCTAGATAGATATTCGAATAACAAATTCAGAGAGGTATTCCACTTTTAAATCGGGTAAGAATTTCAAAAGTTATGGGCTAAGCAGTGCTGGGATCTGGTCACTTTTCTGCAAACCCATTTTTTGAAAATTTTGACAGGTCGGGGGTCATAAAAAACTACAAAATATTGACCAAAAATTCGAAAATAAACCAATGATGCAGCTAGATAGATATTTTAATAACAAATTCAGAGAGGTATTCCACTTTTAAATCGGGTAAAAATTTCAAAAGTTATGAGCTAAGCAGTGCTGGGATCTGGTCACTTTTCTGCAAACCCATTTTTTTTGCAAATTTTAACAAGTCGGGGGTCATAAAAAACTACAAAATATTGACCAAAAATTCGAAAATAAACCAATAATGCAGCTAGATAGATATTCAATTAAAAAATTTAGAGAGGTATTCCACTTTTAAATCGGGTAAAAATTTCAAAAGTTATGGGCTAAGCCGTGCTGGGATCTGGTCACTTTTCTGCAAACCCATTTTTTGCAAATTTTGACAGGTCGGGGGTCATAAAAAACTACAAAATATTGACCAAAAATTCGAAAATAAACCAATAATGCAGCTAGATAGATATTCGAATAACAAATTCAGAGAGGTATTCCACTTTTAAATCGGGTAAGAATTTCAAAAGTTATGGGCTAAGCAGTGCTGGGATCTGGTCACTTTTCTGCAAACCCATTTTTTGCAAATTTTGACAGGTCGGGGGTCATAAAAAACTACAAAATATTGACCAAAAATTCGAAAATAAACCAATGATGCAGCTAGATAGATATTTTAATAACAAATTCAGAGAGGTATTCCTTTTTTAAATCGGGTAAAAATTTCAAAAGTGATGGGCTAAGCAGTGCTGGGATCTGGTCACTTTTCTGCAAACCCATTTGTTGCAAATTTTAACAAGTCGGGGGTCATAAAAAACTACAAAATATTGACCAAAAATTCGAAAATAAACCAATAATGCAGCTAGATAGATATTTTAATAACAAACTAAGAGAGGTATTCCACTTTTAAATCGGGTAAAAATTTCAAAAGTTTGGGCTAAGCAGTGCTGGGATCTGGTCACTTTTCTGCAAACCCATTTTTTGCAAATTTTGACAAGTCGGGGGTCATAAAAAACTACAAAATATTGACCAAAAATTCGAAAATAAACCAATAATGCAGCTAGATAGATATTCGAATAACAAATTCAGAGAGGTATTCCACTTTTAAATCGGGTAAAAATTTCAAAAGTTATGGGCTAAGCAGTGCTGGGATCTGGTCACTTTTCTGCAAACCCATTTTTTTGCAAATTTTGACAGGTCGGGGGTCATAAAAAACTACAAAATATTGACCAAAAATTCGAAAATAAACCAATAATGCAGCTAGATAGATATTTTAATAACAAATTCAGAGAGGTATTCCACTTTTAAATCGGGTAAAAATTTCAAAAGTTATGGGCTAAGCAGTGCTGGGATCTGGTCACTTTTCTGCAAACCCATTTTTTTGCAAATTTTGACAGGTCGGGGGTCATAAAAAATTAAAAAATATTGACCAAAAATTCGAAAATAAACCAATAATGCAGCTAGATAGATATTTTAATAACAAATTCAGAGAGGTATTCCACTTTTAAATCGGGTAAAAATTTCAAAAGTTATGGGCTAAGCAGTGCTGGGATCTGGTCACTTTTCTGCAAACCCATTTTTTGCAAATTTTGACAGGTCGGGGGTCATAAAAAATTACAAAATATTGACCAAAAATTCGAAAATAAACCAATAATGCAGCTAGATAGATATTTTAATAACAAATTCAGAGAGGTATTCCACTTTTAAATCGGGTAAAAATTTCAAAAGTTATGGGCTAAGCAGTGCTGGGATCTGGTCACTTTTCTGCAAACCCATTTTTTTCAAATTTTGACAGGTCGGGGGTCATAAAAAATTACAAAATATTGACCAAAAATTCGAAAATAAACCAATAATGCAGCTAGATAGATATTTTAACAACAAATTCAGAGAGGTATTCCACTTTTAAATCGGGTAAAAATTTCAAAAGTTATGGGCTAAGCAGTGCTGGGATCTGGTCACTTTTCTGCAAACCCATTTTTTGCAAATTTTGACAGGTCGGGGGTCATAAAAAATTACAAAATATTGACCAAAAATTCGAAAATAAACCAATAATGCAGCTAGATAGATATTTTAACAACAAATTCAGAGAGGTATTCCACTTTTAAATCGGGTAAAAATTTCAAAAGTTATGGGCTAAGCAGTGCTGGGATCTGGTCACTTTTCTGCAAACCCATTTTTTGCAAATTTTGACAGGTCGGGGGTCATAAAAAATTACAAAATATTGACCAAAAATTCGAAAATAAACCAATAATGCAGCTAGATAGATATTCGAATAACAAATTCAGAGAGGTATTCCACTTTTAAATCGGGTAAAAATTTCAAAAGTTATGGGCTAAGCAGTGCTGGGATCTGGTCACTTTTCTGCAAACCCATTTTTTGCAAATTTTGACAGGTCGGGGGTCATAAAAAACTACAAAATATTGACCAAAAATTCGAAAATAAACCAATGATGCAGCTAGATAGATATTCGAATAACAAATTCAGAGAGGTATTCCACTTTTAAATCGGGTAAAAATTTCAAAAGTTATGGGCTAAGCAGTGCTGGGATCTGGTCACTTTTCTGCAAACCCATTTTTTGCAAATTTTGACAGGTCGGGGGTCATAAAAAACTACAAAATATTGACCAAAAATTCGAAAATAAACCAATAATGCAGCTAGATAGATATTCTAATAACAAATTCAGAGAGGTATTCCACTTTTAAATCGGGTAAAAATTTCAAAAGTTATGGGCTAAGCAGTGCTGGGATCTGGTCACTTTTCTGCAAACCCATTTTTTGCAAATTTTGACAGGTCGGGGGTCATAAAAAATACAAAATATTGACCAAAAATTCGAAAATAAACCAATAATGCAGCTAGATAGATATTCGAATAACAAATTCAGAGAGGTATTCCACTTTTAAATCGGGTAAAAATTTCAAAAGTTATGGGCTAAGCAGTGCTGGGATCTGGTCACTTTTCTGCAAACCCATTTTTTGCAAATTTTGACAGGTCGGGGGTCATAAAAAATTACAAAATATTGACCAAAAATTCGAAAATAAACCAATAATGCAGCTAGATAGATATTTTAATAACAAATTCAGAGAGGTATTCCACTTTTAAATCGGGTAAAAATTTCAAAAGTTATGGGCTAAGCAGTGCTGGGATCTGGTCACTTTTCTGCAAACCCATTTTTTGCAAATTTTGACAGGTCGGGGGTCATAAAAAACTACAAAATATTGACCAAAAATTCGAAAATAAACCAATAATGCAGCTAGATAGATATTTTAATAACAAATTCAGAGAGGTATTCCACTTTTAAATCGGGTAAAAATTTCAAAAGTTATGGGCTAAGCAGTGCTGGGATCTGGTCACTTTTCTGCAAACCCATTTTTTGCAAATTTTGACAGGTCGGGGGTCATAAAAAATTACAAAATATTGACCAAAAATTCGAAAATAAACCAATAATGCAGCTAGATAGATATTTTAATAACAAATTCAGAGAGGTATTCCACTTTTAAATCGGGTAAAAATTTCAAAAGTTATGGGCTAAGCAGTGCTGGGATCTGGTCACTTTTCTGCAAACCCATTTTTTGCAAATTTTGACAGGTCGGGGGTCATAAAAAATTACAAAATATTGACCAAAAATTCGAAAATAAACCAATAATGCAGCTAGATAGATATTTTAATAACAAATTCAGAGAGGTATTCCACTTTTAAATCGGGTAAAAATTTCAAAAGTTATGGGCTAAGCAGTGCTGGGATCTGGTCACTTTTCTGCAAACCCATTTTTTGCAAATTTTGACAGGTCGGGGGTCATAAAAAATTACAAAATATTGACCAAAAATTCGAAAATAAACCAATAATGCAGCTAGATAGATATTTTAATAACAAATTCAGAGAGGTATTCCACTTTTAAATCGGGTAAAAATTTCAAAAGTTATGGGCTAAGCAGTGCTGGGATCTGGTCACTTTTCTGCAAACCCATTTTTTGCAAATTTTGACAGGTCGGGGGTCATAAAAAATTACAAAATATTGACCAAAAAATTCGAAAATAAACCAATAATGCAGCTAGATAGATATTTTAATAACAAATTCAGAGAGGTATTCCACTTTTAAATCGGGTAAAAATTTCAAAAGTTATGGGCTAAGCAGTGCTGGGATCTGGTCACTTTTCTGCAAACCCATTTTTTGCAAATTTTGACAGGTCGGGGGTCATAAAAAATTACAAAATATTGACCAAAAATTCGAAAATAAACCAATAATGCAGCTAGATAGATATTTTAATAACAAATTCAGAGAGGTATTCCACTTTTAAATCGGGTAAAAATTTCAAAAGTTATGGGCTAAGCAGTGCTGGGATCTGGTCACTTTTCTGCAAACCCATTTTTTGCAAATTTTGACAGGTCGGGGGTCATAAAAAATGACGAAACATTGACCAAAAATTCGAAAATAAACCAATAATGCAGCTAGATAGATATTTTAATAACAAATTCAGAGAGGTATTCCACTTTTAAATCGGGTAAAAATTTCAAAAGTTATGGGCTAAGCAGTGCTGGGATCTGGTCACTTTTCTGCAAACCCATTTTTTGCAAATTTTGACAGGTCGGGGGTCATAAAAAATGACAAAATATTGACCAAAAATTCGAAAATAAACCAATAATGCAGCTAGATAGATATTTTAACAACAAATTCAGAGAGGTATTCCACTTTTAAATCGGGTAAAAATTTCAAAAGTTTGGGCTAAGCAGTGCTGGGATCTGGTCACTTTTCTGCAAACCCATTTTTTGTTTCAAATTTTGACAGGTCGGGGGTCATAAAAAATTACAAAATATTGACCAAAAATTCGAAAATAAACCAATAATGCAGCTAGATAGATATTCTAATAACAAATTCAGAGAGGTATTCCACTTTTAAATCGGGTAAAAATTTCAAAAGTTTGGGCTAAGCAGTGCTGGGATCTGGTCACTTTTCTGCAAACCCATTTTTTGCAAATTTTGACAGGTCGGGGGTCATAAAAAATTACAAAATATTGACCAAAAATTCGAAAATAAACCAATAATGCAGCTAGATAGATATTTTAATAACAAATTCAGAGAGGTATTCCACTTTTAAATCGGGTAAAAATTTCAAAAGTTATGGGCTAAGCAGTGCTGGGATCTGGTCACTTTTCTGCAAACCCATTTTTTTGCAAATTTTGACAGGTCGGGGGTCATAAAAAATTACAAAATATTGACCAAAAATTCGAAAATAAACCAATAATGCAGCTAGATAGATATTTTAATAACAAATTCAGAGAGGTATTCCACTTTTAAATCGGGTAAAAATTTCAAAAGTTATGGGCTAAGCAGTGCTGGGATCTTGTCACTTTTCTGCAAACCCATTTTTTGCAAATTTTGACAGGTCGGGGGTCATAAAAAATGACAAAACATTGACCAAAAATTCGAAAATAAACCAATAATGTAGCTAGATAGATATTCTAATAACAAATTCAGAGAGGTATTCCACTTTTAAATCGGGTAAAAATTTCAAAAGTTATGGGCTAAGCAGTGCTGGGATCTTGTCACTTTTCTGCAAACCCATTTTTTTGCAAATTTTGACAGGTCGGGGGTCATAAAAAATTACAAAATATTGACCAAAAATTCGAAAAATAAACCAATAATGCAGCTAGATAGATATTTTAACAACAAATTCAGAGAGGTATTCCACTTTTAAATCGGGTAAAAATTTCAAAAGTTTGGGCTAAGCAGTGCTGGGATCTTGTCACTTTTCTGCAAACCCATTTTTTGCAAATTTTGACAAGTCGGGGGTCATAAAAAATTACAAAATATTGACCAAAAATTCGAAAATAAACCAATAATGCAGCTAGATAGATATTCGAATAACAAATTCAGAGAGGTATTCCACTTTTAAATCGGGTAAAAATTTCAAAAGTTTGGGCTAAGCAGTGCTGGGATCTTGTCACTTTTCTGCAAACCCATTTTTTGCAAATTTTGACAGGTCGGGGGTCATAAAAAATTACAAAATATTGACCAAAAATTCGAAAATAAACCAATAATGCAGCTAGATAGATATTTTAACAACAAATTCAGAGAGGTATTCCACTTTTAAATCGGGTAAAAATTTCAAAAGTTATGGGCTAAGCAGTGCTGGGATCTGGTCACTTTTCTGCAAACCCGGGGGTCATAAAAAACTACAAAATATTGACCAAAAATTCGAAAATAAACCAATAATGCAGCTAGATAGATATTCGAATAACAAATTCAGAGAGGTATTCCACTTTTAAATCGGGTAAAAATTTCAAAAGTTTGGGCTAAGCAGTGCTGGGATCTTGTCACTTTTCTGCAAACCCATTTTTTGCAAATTTTGACAGGTCGGGGGTCATAAAAAATTAAAAAATATTGACCAAAAATTCGAAAATAAACCAATAATGCAGCTAGATAGATATTTTAACAACAAATTCAGAGAGGTATTCCACTTTTAAATCGGGTAAAAATTTCAAAAGTTATGGGCTAAGCAGTGCTGGGATCTGGTCACTTTTCTGCAAACCCGGGGGTCATAAAAAACTACAAAATATTGACCAAAAATTCGAAAATAAACCAATAATGCAGCTAGATAGATATTCGAATAACAAATTCAGAGAGGTATTCCACTTTTAAATCGGGTAAAAATTTCAAAAGTTTGGGCTAAGCAGTGCTGGGATCTGGTCACTTTTCTGCAAACCCATTTTTTGCAAATTTTGACAGGTCGGGGGTCATAAAAAACTACAAAATATTGACCAAAAATTCGAAAATAAACCAATAATGCAGCTAGATAGATATTTTAACAACAAATTCAGAGAGGTATTCCACTTTTAAATCGGGTAAAAATTTCAAAAGTTTGGGCTAAGCAGTGCTGGGATCTGGTCACTTTTCTGCAAACCCATTTTTTGCAAATTTTGACAGGTCGGGGGTCATAAAAACGTACAAAATATTGACCAAAAATTCGAAAATAAACCAATAATGCAGCTAGATAGATATTTTAATAACAAATTCAGAGAGGTATTCCACTTTTAAATCGGGTAAAAATTTCAAAAGTTTGGGCTAAGCAGTGCTGGGATCTGGTCACTTTTCTGCAAACCCATTTTTTGCAAATTTTGACAGGTCGGGGGTCATAAAAAACTACAAAATATTGACCAAAAATTCGAAAATAAACCAATAATGCAGCTAGATAGATATTCGAATAACAAATTCAGAGAGGTATTCCACTTTGAAATCGGGTAAAAATTTCAAAAGTTTGGGCTAAGCAGTGCTGGGATCTGGTCACTTTTCTGCAAACCCATTTTTTGCAAATTTTGACAGGTCGGGGGTCATAAAAAATTACAAAATATTGACCAAAAATTCGAAAATAAACCAATAATGCAGCTAGATAGATATTTTAACAACAAATTCAGAGAGGTATTCCACTTTTAAATCGGGTAAAAATTTCAAAAGTTTGGGCTAAGCAGTGCTGGGATCTGGTCACTTTTCTGCAAACCCATTTTTTGCAAATTTTGACAGGTCGGGGGTCATAAAAAATTACAAAATATTGACCAAAAATTCGAAAATAAACCAATAATGCAGCTAGATAGATATTTTAACAACAAATTCAGAGAGGTATTCCACTTTTAAATCGGGTAAAAATTTCAAAAGGTTTGGAATAAGCAGTGCTGGGATCTGGTCACTTTTCTGCAAACCCATTTTTTGCAAATTTTGACAGGTCGGGGTCATAAAAAATTACAAAATATTGACCAAAAATTCGAAAATAAACCAATAATGCAGCTAGATAGATATTTTAATAACAAATTCAGAGAGGTATTCCACTTTTAAATCGGGCAAAAATTTCAAAAGTTATGGGCTAAGCAGTGCTGGGATCTGATCACTTTTCTGCAAACCCATTTTTTGCAAATTTTGACAGGTCGGGGGTCATAAAAAATGACGAAACATTGACCAAAAATTCGAAAATAAACCAATAATGCAGCTAGATAGATATTCGAATAACAAATTCAGAGAGGTATTCCACTTTTAAATCGGGTAAAAATTTCACATGTTATGGGCTAAGCAGTGCTGGGATCTGGTCACTTTTCTGCAAACCCATTTTTTGCAAATTTTGACAGGTCGGGGGTCATAAAAAACTACAAAATATTGACCAAAAATTCGAAAATAAACCAATAATGCAGCTAGATAGATATTCGAATAACAAATTCAGAGAGGTATTCCACTTTTAAATCGGGTAAAAATTTCAAAAGTTATGGGATAAGCAGTGCTGGGATCTGGTCACTTTTCTGCAAACCCATTTTTGTGCAAATTTTGACAGGTCGGGGGTCATAAAAAATTACAAAATATTGACCAAAAATTCGAAAATAAACCAATAATGCAGCTAGATAGATATTTTAACAACAAATTCAGAGAGGTATTCCACTTTTAAATCGGGTAAAAATTTCAAAAGTTTGGGCTAAGCAGTGCTGGGATCTTGTCACTTTTCTGCAAACCCATTTTTTGCAAATTTTGACAGGTCGGGGGTCATAAAAAATTACAAAATATTGACCAAAAATTCGAAAATAAACCAATAATGCAGCTAGATAGATATTTTAACAACAAATTCAGAGAGGTATTCCACTTTTAAATCGGGTAAAAATTTCAAAAGTTTGGGCTAAGCAGTGCTGGGATCTTGTCACTTTTCTGCAAACCCATTTTTTGCAAATTTTGACAGGTCGGGGGTCATAAAAAATTACAAAATATTGACCAAAAATTCGAAAATAAACCAATAATGCAGCTAGATAGATATTTTAACAACAAATTCAGAGAGGTATTCCACTTTTAAATCGGGTAAAAATTTCAAAAGTTATGGGCTAAGCAGTGCTGGGATCTGGTCACTTTTCTGCAAACCCTTTTAATTTAGGCGGGGGGTCATAAAAAACTACAAAATATTGACCAAAAATTCGAAAATAAACCAATAATGCAGCTAGATAGATATTCGAATAACAAATTCAGAGAGGTATTCCACTTTTAAATCGGGTAAAAATTTCAAAAGTTTGGGCTAAGCAGTGCTGGGATCTGGTCACTTTTCTGCAAACCCATTTTTTGCAAATTTTGACAGGTCGGGGGTCATAAAAAATGACGAAATATTGACCAAAAATTCGAAAATAAACCAATAATGCAGCTAGATAGATATTCGAATAACAAATTCAAAGAGGTATTCCACTTTTAAATCGGGTAAAAATTTCAAAAGTTTGGGCTAAGCAGTGCTGGGATCTGGTCACTTTTCTGCAAACCCATTTTTTTGCAAATTTTGACAGGTCGGGGGTCATAAAAAATGACGAAACATTGACCAAAAATTCGAAAATAAACCAATGATGTAGCTAGATAGATATTTTAATAACAAATTCAGAGAGGTATTCCACTTTTAAATCGGGTAAAAATTTCAAAAGTTTGGGCTAAGCAGTGCTGGGTTCTGGTCACTTTTCTGCAAACCCATTTTTTGCAAATTTTGACAGGTCGGGGGTCATAAAAAAATTGACGAAACATTGACCAAAAATTCGAAAATAAACCAATGATGTAGCTAGATAGATATTTTAATAACAAATTCAGAGAGGTATTCCACTTTTAAATCGGGTAAAAATTTCAAAAGTTTGGGCTAAGCAGTGCTGGGTTCTGGTCACTTTTCTGCAAACCCATTTTTTGCAAATTTTGACAGGTCGGGGGTCATAAAAAATTACAAAATATTGACCAAAAATTCGAAAATAAACCAATGATGTAGCTAGATAGATATTTTAATAACAAATTTAGAGAGGTATTCCACTTTTAAATCGGGTAAAAATTTCAAAAGTTATGGGCTAAGCAGTGCTGGGATCTGGTCACTTTTCTGCAAACCCATTTTTTGCAAATTTTGACAGGTCGGGGGTCATAAAAAACTACAAAATATTGACCAAAAATTCGAAAATAAACCAATAATGCAGCTAGATAGATATTTTAACAACAAATTCAGAGAGGTATTCCACTTTTAAATCGGGAAAAAATTTCAAAAGTTTGGGCTAAGCAGTGCTGGGATCTGGTCACTTTTCTGCAAACCCATTTTTTGCAAATTTTGACAGGTCGGGGGTCATAAGAAATGACGAAACATTGACCAAAAAATTCGAAAATAAACCAATAATGTAGCTAGATAGATATTTTAATAACAAATTCAGAGAGGCATTCCACTTTTAAATCGGGTAAAAATTTCAAAAGTTATGGGATAAGCAGTGCTGGGATCTGATCACTTTTCTGCAAACCCATTTTTTTGCAAATTTTGACAGGTCGGGGGTCATAAAAAATTACAAAATATTGACCAAAAATTCGAAAATAAACCAATAATGCAGCTAGATAGATATTTTAACAACAAATTCAGAGAGGTATTCCACTTTTAAATCGGGTAAAAATTTCAAAAGTTTGGGCTAAGCAGTGCTGGGATCTGGTCACTTTTCTGCAAACCCATTTTTTGCAAATTTTGACAGGTCGGGGGTCATAAAACATTAAAAAATATTGACCAAAAATTCGAAAATAAACCAATAATGCAGCTAGATAGATATTTTAATAGCAAATTCAGAGAGGTATTCCACTTTTAAATCGGGTAAAAATTTCAAAAGGTTTGGGATAACCAGAGCTGGGATCTGGTCACTTTTCTGCAAACCCATTTTTTGGAAAATTTAACAAGTCGGGGGTCATAAAAAACTACAAAATATTGACCAAAAATTCGAAAATAAACCAATAATGCAGCTAGATAGATATTTTAACAACAAATTCAGAGAGGCATTCCACTTTTAAATCGGGTAAAAATTTCAAAAGTTATGGGATAAGCAGTGCTGGGATCTGGTCACTTTTCTGCAAACCCATTTTTTTGCAAATTTTGACAGGTCGGGGGTCATAAAAAATTACAAAATATTGACCAAAAATTCGAAAATAAACCAATAATGCAGCTAGATAGATATTTTAACAACAAATTCAGAGAGGTATTCCACTTTTAAATCGGGTAAAAATTTCAAAAGTTATGGGCTAAGCAGTGCTGGGATCTGGTCACTTTTCTGCAAAACCCATTTTTTGCAAATTTTGACAGGTCGGGGGTCATAAAAAATTAAAAAATATTGACCAAAAATTCCAAAATAAACCAATAATGCAGCTAGATAGATATTTTAATAGCAAATTCAGAGAGGTATTCCACTTTTAAATCGGGTAAAAATTTCAAAAGGTTTGGGATAAGCAGTGCTGGGATCTGGTCACTTTTCTGCAAACCCATTTTTTGCAAATTTTAACAAGTCGGGGGTCATAAAAAATTACAAAATATTGACCAAAAATTCGAAAATAAACCAATAATGCAGCTAGATAGATATTTTAATAACAAATTCAGAGAGGTATTCCACTTTTAAATCGGGTAAAAATTTCAAAAGTTATGGGCTAAGCTGTGCTGGGTTCTGGTCACTTTTCTGCAAACCCATTTTTTGCAAATTTTGACAGGTCGAGGGTCATAAAAAATTACAAAATATTGACCAAAAATTCGAAAATAAACCAATAATGCAGCTAGATAGATATTTTAACAACAAATTCAGAGAGGTATTCCACTTTTAAATCGGGTAAAAATTTCAAAAGTTATGGGCTAAGCAGCGCTGGGATCTGGTCACTTTTCTGCAAACCCATTTTTTGCAAATTTTGACAGGTCGGGGGTCATAAAAAACTACAAAATATTGACCAAAAATTCGAAAATAAACCAATAATGCAGCTAGATAGATATTTTAATAACAAATTCAGAGAGGTATTCCACTTTTAAATCGGGTAAAAATTTCAAAAGTTATGGGCTAAGCAGTGCTGGGTTCTGGTCACTTTTCTGCAAACCCATTTTTTGCAAATTTTGACAGGTCGGGGGTCATAAAAAATTACAAAATATTGACCAAAAATTCGAAAATAAACCAATGATGCAGCTAGATAGATATTCGAATAACAAATTCAGAGAGGTATTCCACTTTTAAATCGGGTAAAAATTTCAAAAGTTTGGGCTAAGCAGTGCTGGGATCTGGTCACTTTTCTGCAAACCCATTTTTTGCAAATTTTGACAGGTCGGGGGTCATAAAAAATGACGAAACATTGACAAAAAATTCGAAAATAAACCAATGATGTAGCTAGATAGATATTTTAATAACAAATTCAGAGAGGCATTCCACTTTTAAATCGGGTAAAAATTTCAAAAGTTATGGGATAAGCAGTGCTGGGATCTGGTCACTTTTCTGCAAACCCATTTTTTTGCAAATTTTGACAGGTCGGGGGTCATAAAAAATTACAAAATATTGACCAAAAATTCGAAAATAAACCAATAATGCAGCTAGATAGATATTTTAACAACAAATTCAGAGAGGTATTCCACTTTTAAATCGGGTAAAAATTTCAAAAGTTTGGGCTAAGCAGTGCTGGGATCTGGTCACTTTTCTGCAAACCCATTTTTTGCAAATTTTGACAGGTCGGGGGTCATAAAAAATGACGAAACATTGACCAAAAATTCGAAAATAAACCAATGATGTAGCTAGATAGATATTTTAATAACAAATTCAGAGAGGCATTCCACTTTTAAATCGGGTAAAAATTTCAAAAGTTATGGGATAAGCAGTGCTGGGATCTGGTCACTTTTCTGCAAACCCATTTTTTTTGCAAATTTTGACAGGTCGGGGGTCATAAAAAATTACAAAATATTGACCAAAAATTCGAAAATAAACCAATAATGCAGCTAGATAGATATTCGAATAACAAATTCAGAGAGGTATTCCACTTTTAAATCGGGTAAAAATTTCAAAAGTTTGGGCTAAGCAGTGCTGGGATCTGGTCACTTTTCTGCAAACCCATTTTTTGCAAATTTTGTCAGGTCGGGGGTCATAAAAAATTACAAAATATTGACCAAAAATTCGAAAATGAACCAATAATGCAGCTAGATAGATATTTTAACAACAAATTCAGAGAGGCATTCCACTTTTAAATCGGGTAAAAATTTCAAAAGTTATGGGCTAAGCAGTGCTGGGATCTGGTCACTTTTCTGCAAACACATTTTTTGCAAATCTTGACAGGTCGGGGGTCATAAAAAATTACAAAATATTGACCAAAAATTCGAAAATAAACCAATAATGCAGCTAGATAGATATTTTAACAACAAATTCAGAGAGGTATTCCACTTTTAAATCGGGTAAAAATTTCAAAAGTTTGGGCTAAGCAGTGCTGGGATCTTGTCACTTTTCTGCAAACCCATTTTTTGCAAATTTTGACAGGTCGAGGGTCATAAAAAATTACAAAATATTGACCAAAAATTCGAAAATAAACCAATAATGCAGCTAGATAGATATTTTAACAACAAATTCAGAGAGGTATTCCACTTTTAAATCGGGTAAAAATTTCAAAAGTTATGGGCTAAGCAGCGCTGGGATCTGATCACTTTTCTGCAAACCCATTTTTTGCAAATTTTGACAGGTCGGGGGACATAAAAAATTTAAAAATATTGACCAAAAATTCGAAAATAAACCAATAATGCAGCTAGATAGATATTTTAATAGCAAATTCAGAGAGGTATTCCACTTTTAAATCGATTAAAAATTTCAAAAGGTTTGGGATAAGCAGTGCTGGGATCTGGTCACTTTTCTGCAAACCCATTTTTTGCAAATTTTAACAAGTCGGGGGTCATAAAAAACTACAAAATATTGACCAAAAATTCGAAAATAAACCAATAATGCAGCTAGATAGATATTTTAATAACAAATTCAGAGAGGTATTCCACTTTTAAATCGGGTAAAAATTTCAAAAGTTATGGGCTAAGCAGTGCTGGGTTCTGGTCACTTTTCTGCAAACCCATTTTTTGCAAATTTTGACAGGTCGGGGGTCATAAAAAATTACAAAATATTGACCAAAAATTCGAAAATAAACCAATAATGCAGCTAGATAGATATTCGAATAACAAATTCAGAGAGGTATTCCACTTTTAAATCGGGTAAAAATTTCAAAAGTTATGGGCTAAGCAGTGCTGGGATCTGGTCACTTTTCTGCAAACCCATTTTTTTGCAAATTTTGACAGGTCGGGGATAAAAAATTACAAAATATTGACCAAAAATTCGAAAATAAACCAATAATGCAGCTAGATAGATATTTTAACAACAAATTCAGAGAGGTATTCCACTTTTAAATCGGGTAAAAATTTCAAAAGTTATGGGCTAAGCAGTGCTGGGATCTGGTCACTTTTCTGCAAACCCATTTTTTGCAAATTTTGACAGGTCGGGGGTCATAAAAAATGACGAAACATTGACCAAAAATTCGAAAATAAACCAATGATGTAGCTAGATAGATATTTTAATAACAAATTCTGAGAGGTATTCCACTTTTAAATCGGGTAAAAATTTCAAAAGTTATGGGCTAAGCAGTGCTGGGATCTGGTCACTTTTCTGCAAACACATTTTTTGCAAATCTTGACAGGTCGGGGGTCATAAAAAATTACAAAATATTGACCAAAAATTCGAAAATAAACCAATAATGCAGCTAGATAGATATTTTAACAACAAATTCAGAGAGGTATTCCACTTTTAAATCGGGTAAAAATTTCAAAAGTTATGGGCTAAGCAGTGCTGGGTTCTGGTCACTTTTCTGCAAACCCATTTTTTGCAAATTTTGACAGGTCGGGGGTCATAAAAAATTACAAAATATTGACCAAAAATTCGAAAATAAACCAATAATGCAGCTAGATAGATATTCGAATAACAAATTCAGAGAGGTATTCCACTTTTAAATCGGGTAAAAATTTCAAAAGTTATGGGCTAAGCAGTGCTGGGTTCTGGTCACTTTTCTGCAAACCCATTTTTTGCAAATTTTGACAGGTCGGGGGTCATAAAAAATTACAAAATATTGACCAAAAATTCGAAAATAAACCAATAATGCAGCTAGATAGATATTCGAATAACAAATTCAGAGAGGTATTCCACTTTAAAATCGGGTAAAAATTTCACATGTTATGGGCTAAGCAGTGCTGGGATCTGGTCACTTTTCTGTAAACCCATTTTTGTGCAAATTTTGACAGGTCGGGGGTCATAAAAAATTACAAAATATTGACCAAAAATTCGAAAATAAACCAATAATGCAGATAGATAGATATGTTAACAACAAATTCAGAGAAGTATTCCACTTTTAAATCGGGTAAAAATTTCAAAAGTTTGGGCTAAGCAGTGCTGGGATCTTGTCACTTTTCTGCAAACCCATTTTTTGCAAATTTTGACAGGTCGGGGGTCATAAAAAACTACAAAATATTGACCAAAAATTCGAAAATAAACCAATGATGTAGCTAGATAGATATTTTAATAACAAATTCAGAGAGGCATTCCACTTTTAAATCGGGTAAAAATTTCAAAAGTTATGGGATAAGCAGTGCTGGGATCTGGTCACTTTTCTGCAAACCCATTTTTTTTGCAAATTTTGACAGGTCGGGGGTCATAAAAAATTACAAAATATTGACCAAAAATTCGAAAATAAACCAATAATGCAGCTAGATAGATATTTTAATAACAAATTCAGAGAGGCATTCCACTTTTAAATCGGGTAAAAATTTCAAAAGTTATGGGATAAGCAGTGCTGGGATCTGGTCACTTTTCTGCAAACCCATTTTTTTTGCAAATTTTGACAGGTCGGGGGTCATAAAAAATTACAAAATATTGACCAAAAATTCGAAAATAAACCAATAATGCAGCTAGATAGATATTCGAATAACAAATTCAGAGAGGTATTCCACTTTTAAATCGGGTAAAAATTTCAAAAGTTTGGGCTAAGCAGTGCTGGGATCTGGTCACTTTTCTGCAAACCCATTTTTTGCAAATTTTGACAGGTCGGGCGTCATAAAAAATGACGAAACATTGACCAAAAATTCGAAAATAAACCAATGATGTAGCTAGATAGATATTTTAATAACAAATTCAGAGAGGCATTCCACTTTTAAATCGGGTAAAAATTTCAAAAGTTATGGGCTAAGCAGTGCTGGGATCTTGTCACTTTTCTGCAAACCCATTTTTTTGCAAATTTTGACAGGTCAGGGGTCATAAAAAACTACAAAATATTGACCAAAAATTCGAAAATAAACCAATAATGCAGCTAGATAGATATTTTAATAACAAATTCAGAGAGGTATTCCACTTTTAAATCGGGTAAAAATTTCAAAAGTTATGGGCTAAGCAGTGCTGGGATCTTGTCACTTTTCTGCAAACCCATTTTTTGCAAATTTTGTCAGGTCGGGGGTCATAAAAAATTACAAAATATTGACCAAAAATTCGAAAATAAACCAATAATGCAGCTAGATAGATATTTTAACAACAAATTCAGAGAGGTATTCCACTTTTTAATCGGGTAAAAATTTCAAAAGTTATGGGCTAAGCAGTGCTGGGTTCTGGTCACTTTTCTGCAAACCCATTTTTTGCAAATTTTGACAGGTCGGGGGTCATAAAAAATTACAAAATATTGACCAAAAATTCGAAAATAAACCAATAATGCAGCTAGATAGATATTCGAATAACAAATTCAGAGAGGTATTCCACTTTTAAATCGGGTAAAAATTTCAAAAGTTATGGGCTAAGCAGTGCTGGGTTCTGGTCACTTTTCTGCAAACCCATTTTTTGCAAATTTTGACAGGTCGGGGGTCATAAAAAATTACAAAATATTGACCAAAAATTCGAAAATAAACCAATAATGCAGCTAGATAGATATTCGAATAACAAATTCAGAGAGGTATTCCACTTTAAAATCGGGTAAAAATTTCACATGTTATGGGCTAAGCAGTGCTGGGATCTGGTCACTTTTCTGTAAACCCATTTTTGTGCAAATTTTGACAGGTCGGCGGTCATAAAAAATTACAAAATATTGACCAAAAATTCGAAAATAAACCAATAATGCAGATAGATAGATATGTTAACAACAAATTCAGAGAAGTATTCCACTTTTAAATCGGGTAAAAATTTTAAAAGTTTGGGTCAAGCAGTGCTGGGATCTTGTCACTTTTCTGCAAACCCATTTTTTGCAAATTTTGACAGGTCGGGGGTCATAAAAAACTACAAAATATTGACCAAAAATTCGAAAATAAACCAATGATGTAGCTAGATAGATATTTTAATAACAAATTCAGAGAGGCATTCCACTTTTAAATCGGGTAAAAATTTCAAAAGTTATGGGATAAGCAGTGCTGGGATCTGGTCACTTTTCTGCAAACCCATTTTTTTTGCAAATTTTGACAGGTCGGGGGTCATAAAAAATTAAAAAATATTGACCAAAAATTCGAAAATAAACCAATAATGCAGCTAGATAGATATTTTAATAACAAATTCAGAGAGGCATTCCACTTTTAAATCGGGTAAAAATTTCAAAAGTTATGGGATAAGCAGTGCTGGGATCTGGTCACTTTTCTGCAAACCCATTTTTTTGCAAATTTTGACAGGTCGGGGGTCATAAAAAATTACAAAATATTGACCAAAAATTCGAAAATAAACCAATAATGCAGCTAGATAGATATTTTAACAACAAATTCAGAGAGGTATTCCACTTTTAAATCGGGTAAAAATTTCAAAAGTTATGGGCTAAGCAGTGCTGGGATCTGGTCACTTTTCTGCAAACCCATTTTTTGCAAATTTTGACAGGTCGGGGGTCATAAAAAATTACAAAATATTGACCAAAAATTCGAAAATAAACCAATAATGCAGCTAGATAGATATTTTAATAACAAATTCAGAGAGGTATTCCACTTTTAAATCGGGTAAAAATTTCAAAAGTTATGGGCTAAGCAGTGCTGGGTTCTGGTCACTTTTCTGCAAACCCATTTTTTGAAAATTTTGACAGGTCGGGGGTCATAAAAAATTAAAAAATATTGACCAAAAATTCGAAAATAAACCAATAATGCAGCTAGATAGATATTCGAATAACAAATTCAGAGAGGTATTCCACTTTTAAATCGGGTAAAAATTTCACATGTTATGGGCTAAGCAGTGCTGGGATCTGGTCACTTTTCTGTAAACCCATTTTATTTGCAAATTTTGACAGGTCGGGGGTCATAAAAAATTACAAAATATTGACCAAAAATTCGAAAATAAACAAATAATGCAGATAGATAGATATGTTAACAACAAATTTAGAGAGGTATTCCACTTTTAAATCGGGTAAAAATTTCAAAAGTTTGGGCTAAGCAGTGCTGGGATCTTGTCACTTTTCTGCAAACCCATTTTTTGCAAATTTTGACAGGTCGGGAGTCATAAAAAACTACAAAATATTGACCAAAAATTCGAAAATAAACCAATGATGCAGCTAGATAGATATTTTAATAACAAATTCAGAGAGGTATTCCACTTTTAAATCGGGTAAAAATTTCAAAAGTTTGGGCTAAGCAGTGCTGGGATCTGGTCACTTTTCTGCAAACCCATTTTTTGCAAATTTTGACAGGTCGGGGGTCATAAAAAATGACGAAACATTGACCAAAAATTCGAAAATAAACCAATGATGTAGCTAGATAGATATTTTAATAACAAATTCAGAGAGGCATTCCACTTTTAAATCGGGTAAAAATTTCAAAAGTTATGGGATAAGCAGTGCTGGGATCTGGTCACTTTTCTGCAAACCCATTTTTTTGCAAATTTTGACAGGTTGGGGGTCATAAAAAATTACAAAATATTGACCAAAAAATTCGAAAATAAACCAATAATGCAGCTAGATAGATATTTTAACAACAAATTCAGAGAGGTATTCCACTTTTAAATCGGGTAAAAATTTCAAAAGTTTGGGCTAAGCAGTGCTGGGATCTTGTCACTTTTCTGCAAACCCATTTTTTGCAAATTTTGACAGGTTGGGGGTCATAAAAAATTACAAAATATTGACCAAAAATTCGAAAATAAACCAATAATGCAGCTAGATAGATATTTTAACAACAAATTCAGAGAGGTATTCCACTTTTAAATCGGGTCAAAATTTCAAAAGTTTGGGCTAAGCAGTGCTGGGATCTGGTCACTTTTCTGCAAACCCATTTTTTGCAAATTTTGACAGGTCGGGGGTCATAAAAAACTACAAAATATTGACCAAAAATTCGAAAATAAACCAATAATGCAGCTAGATAGATATTCGAATAACAAATTCAGAGAGGTATTCCACTTTTAAATCGGGTAAAAATTTCAAAAGTTTGGGCTAAGCAGTGCTGGGATCTGGTCACTTTTCTGCAAACCCATTTTTTGCAAATTTTGACAGGTCGGGGGTCATAAAAAATGACGAAACATTGACCAAAAATTCGAAAATAAACCAATAATGTAGCTAGATAGATATTTTAATAACAAATTCAGAGAGGCATTCCACTTTTAAATCGGGTAAAAATTTCAAAAGTTATGGGATAAGCAGTGCTGGGATCTGGTCACTTTTCTGCAAACCCATTTTTTTGCAAATTTTGACAGGTCGGGGGTCATATAAAATTACAAAATATTGACCAAAAATTCGAAAATAAACCAATGATGTAGCTAGATAGATATTCGAATAACAAATTCAGAGAGGTATTCCACTTTTAAATCGGGTAAAAATTTCAAAAGTTATGGGCTAAGCAGTGCTGGGATCTGGTCACTTTTCTGCAAACCCATTTTTTGCAAATTTTGACAGGTCGGGGGTCATAAAAAATGACGAAACATTGACCAAAAATTCGAAAATAAACCAATGATGTAGCTAGATAGATATTTTAATAACAAATTCAGAGAGGCATTCCACTTTTAAATCGGGTAAAAATTTCAAAAGTTATGGGATAAGCAGTGCTGGGATCTGGTCACTTTTCTGCAAACCCATTTTTTTGCAAATTTTGACAGGTCGGGGGTCATAAAAAACTACAAAATATTGACCAAAAATTCGAAAATAAACCAATAATGCAGCTAGATAGATATTTTAACAACAAATTCAGAGAGGTATTCCACTTTTAAATCGGGTAAAAATTTCAAAAGTTTGGGCTAAGCAGTGCTGGGATCTGGTCACTTTTCTGCAAACCCATTTTTTGCAAATTTTGACAGGTCGGGGGTCATAAAAAATTACAAAATATTGACCAAAAATTCGAAAATAAACCAATAATGCAGCTAGATAGATATTTTAATAACAAATTCAGAGAGGTATTCCACTTTTAAATCGGGTAAAAATTTCAAAAGTTTGGGCTAAGCAGTGCTGGGATCTGGTCACTTTTCTGCAAACCCATTTTTTGCAAATTTTGACAGGTCGGGGGTCATAAAAAATTACAAAATATTGACCAAAAATTCGAAAATAAACCAATAATGCAGCTAGATAGATATTCTAATAACAAATTCAGAGAGGTATTCCACTTTTAAATCGGGTAAAAATTTCAAAAGTTTGGGCTAAGCAGTGCTGGGATCTGGTCACTTTTCTGCAAACCCATTTTTTGCAAATTTTGACAGGTCGGGGGCCATAAAAAATTACAAAATATTGACCAAAAATTCGAAAATAAACCAATAATGCAGCTAGATAGATATTTTAATAACAAATTCAGAGAGGTATTCCACTTTTAAATCGGGTAAAAATTTCAAAAGTTTGGGCTAAGCAGTGCTGGGATCTGGTCACTTTTCTGCAAACCCATTTTTTGCAAATTTTGACAGGTCGGGGGTCATAAAAAAACTACAAAATATTGACCAAAAATTCGAAAATAAACCAATAATGCAGCTAGATAGATATTCGAATAACAAATTCAGAGAGGTATTCCACTTTTAAATCGGGTAAAAATTTCAAAAGTTTGGGCTAAGCAGTGCTGGGATCTGGTCACTTTTCTGCAAACCCATTTTTTGCAAATTTTGACAGGTCGGGGGTCATAAAAAATGACGAAACATTGACCAAAAATTCGAAAATAAACCAATAATGCAGCTAGATAGATATTTTAACAACAAATTCAGAGAGGTATTCCACTTTTAAATCGGGTAAAAATTTCAAAAGTTTGGGCTAAGCAGTGCTGGGATCTGGTCACTTTTCTGCAAACCCATTTTTTGCAAATTTTGACAGGTCGGGGGTCATAAAAAACTACAAAATATTGACCAAAAATTCGAAAATAAACCAATAATGCAGCTAGATAGATATTTTAACAACAAATTCAGAGAGGTATTCCACTTTTAAATCGGGTAAAAATTTCAAAAGTTTGGGCTAAGCAGTGCTGGGATCTGGTCACTTTTCTGCAAACCCATTTTTTGCAAATTTTGACAGGTCGGGGGTCATAAAAAACTACAAAATATTGACCAAAAATTCGAAAATAAACCAATAATGCAGCTAGATAGATATTCGAATAACAAATTCAGAGAGGTATTCCACTTTTAAATCGGGTAAAAATTTCAAAAGTTTGGGCTAAGCAGTGCTGGGATCTGGTCACTTTTCTGCAAACCCATTTTTTGCAAATTTTGACAGGTCGGGGGTCATAAAAAATGACGAAACATTGACCAAAAATTCGAAAATAAACCAATGATGTAGCTAGATAGATATTTTAATAACAAATTCAGAGAGGCATTCCACTTTTAAATCGGGTAAAAATTTCAAAAGTTATGGGCTAAGCAGTGCTGGGATCTGGTCACTTTTCTGCAAACCCATTTTTTGCAAATTTTGACAGGTCGGGGGTCATAAAAAATGACGAAACATTGACCAAAAATTCGAAAATAAACCAATGATGTAGCTAGATAGATATTTTAATAACAAATTCAGAGAGGCATTCCACTTTTAAATCGGGTAAAAATTTCAAAAGTTATGGGATAAGCAGTGCTGGGATCTGGTCACTTTTCTGCAAACCCATTTTTTTGCAAATTTTGACAGGTCGGGGGTCATAAAAAATGACGAAACATTGACCAAAAATTCGAAAATAAACCAATAATGCAGCTAGATAACATAGATATTCGAATAACAAATTCAGAGAGGTATTCCACTTTTAAATCGGGTAAAAATTTCAATAGTTATGGGATAAGCAGTGCTGGGATCTGGTCACTTTTCTGCAAACCCATTTTTTTGCAAATTTTGACAGGTCGGGGGTCATAAAAAATTACAAAATATTGACCAAAAATTCGAAAATAAACCAATAATGCAGCTAGATAGATATTTTAACAACAAATTCAGAGAGGTATTCCACTTTTAAATCGGGTACAAATTTCCAAAGTTTGGGCTAAGCAGTGCTGGGATCTGGTCACTTTTCTGCAAACCCATTTTTTGCAAATTTTGACAGGTCGGGGTCATAAAAAATTACAAAATATTGACCAAAAATTCGAAAATAAACCAATAATGCAGCTAGATAGATATTTAAATAACAAATTCAGAGAGGTATTCCACTTTTAAGTCGGGTAAAAATTTCAAAAGTTATGGGCTAAGCAGTGCTGGGTTCTGGTCACTTTTCTGCAAACCCATTTTTTGCAAATTTTGACAGGTCGGGGGTCATAAAAAATGATGAAACATTGACCAAAAATTCGAAAATAAACCAATAATGCAGCTAGATAGATATTCTAATAACAAAATTCAGAGAGGTATTCCACTTTTAAATCGGGTAAAAATTTCAAAAGGTTTGGGATAAGCAGTGCTGGGATCTGGTCACTTTTCTGCAAACCCATTTTTTGCAAATTTTAACAAGTCGGGGGTCATAAAAAACTACAAAATATTGACCAAAAATTCGAAAATAAACCAATAATGCAGCTAGATAGATATTTTAATAACAAATTCAGAGAGGTATTCCACTTTTAAATCGGGTAAAAATTTCAAAAGTTATGGGCTAAGCAGTGCTGGGTTCTGGTCACTTTTCTGCAAACCCATTTTTTGCAAATTTTGACAGGTCGGGGGTCATAAAAAATTACAAAATATTGACCAAAAATTCGAAAATAAACCAATAATTCAGCTAGATAGTCATTCGAATAACAAATTCAGAGAGGTATTCCACTTTTAAATCGGGTAAAAATTTCAAAAGTTATGGGATAAGCAGTGCTGGGATCTGGTCACTTTTCTGCAAACCCATTTTTTGCAAATTTTGACAGGTCGGGGGTCATAAAAAATGACGAAACATTGACCAAAAACTCGAAAATAAACCAATGATGTAGCTAGATAGATATTTTAATAACAAATTCAGAGAGGCATTCCACTTTTAAATCGGGTAAAAATTTCAAAAGTTATGGGCTAAGCAGTGCTGGGATCTGGTCACTTTTCTGCAAACCCATTTTTTGCAAATTTTGACAGGTCGGGGGTCATAAAAAATGACGAAACATTGACCAAAAATTCGAAAATAAACCAATGATGTAGCTAGATAGATATTTTAATAACAAATTCAGAGAGGCATTCCACTTTTAAATCGGGTAAAAATTTCAAAAGTTATGGGATAAGCAGTGCTGGGATCTGGTCACTTTTCTGCAAACCCATTTTTTTGCAAATTTTGACAGGTCGGGGGTCATAAAAAATGACGAAACATTGACCAAAAATTCGAAAATAAACCAATAATGCAGCTAGATAACATAGATATTCGAATAACAAATTCAGAGAGGTATTCCACTTTTAAATCGGGTAAAAATTTCAATAGTTATGGGATAAGCAGTGCTGGGATCTGGTCACTTTTCTGCAAACCCATTTTTTTGCAAATTTTGACAGGTCGGGGGTCATAAAAAATTACAAAATATTGACCAAAAATTCGAAAATAAACCAATAATGCAGCTAGATAGATATTTTAACAACAAATTCAGAGAGGTATTCCACTTTTAAATCGGGTACAAATTTCAAAAGTTTGGGCTAAGCAGTGCTGGGATCTTGTCACTTTTCTGCAAACCCATTTTTTGCAAATTTTGACAGGTCGGGGGTCATAAAAAATTACAAAATATTGACCAAAAATTCGAAAATAAACCAACAATGCAGCTAGATAGATATTTTAATAACAAATTCAGAGAGGTATTCCACTTTTAAATCGGGTAAAAATTTCAAAAGTTTGGGCTAAGCAGTGCTGGGATCTGGTCACTTTTCTGCAAACCCATTTTTTGCAAATTTTGACAGGTCGGGGGTCATAAAAAATTACAAAATATTGACCAAAAATTCGAAAATAAACCAATAATTCAGCTAGATAGTCATTCGAATAACAAATTCAGAGAGGTATTCCACTTTTAAATCGGGTAAAAATTTCAAAAGTTATGGGATAAGCAGTGCTGGGATCTGGTCACTTTTCTGCAAACCCATTTTTTGCAAATTTTGACAGGTCGGGGGTCATAAAAAATGACGAAACATTGACCAAAAACTCGAAAATAAACCAATGATGTAGCTAGATAGATATTTTAATAACAAATTCAGAGAGGCATTCCACTTTTAAATCGGGTAAAAATTTCAAAAGTTATGGGCTAAGCAGTGCTGGGATCTTGTCACTTTTCTGCAAACCCATTTTTTGCAAATTTTGACAGGTCGGGAGTCATAAAAAACTACAAAATATTGACCAAAAATTCGAAAATAAACCAATGATGCAGCTAGATAGATATTTTAATAACAAATTCAGAGAGGTATTCCACTTTTAAATCGGGTAAAAATTTCAAAAGTTTGGGCTAAGCAGTGCTGGGATCTGGTCACTTTTCTGCAAACCCATTTTTTGCAAATTTTGACAGGTCGGGGGTCATAAAAAATGACGAAACATTGACCAAAAATTCGAGAATAAACCAATGATGTAGCTAGATAGATATTTTAATAACAAATTCAGAGAGGCATTCCACTTTTAAATCGGGTAAAAATTTCAAAAGTTATGGGATAAGCAGTGCTGGGATCTGGTCACTTTTCTGCAAACCCATTTTTTTGCAAATTTTGACAGGTCGGGGGTCATAAAAAATTACAAAATATTGACCAAAAATTCGAAAATAAACCAATAATGCAGCTAGATAGATATTCTAATAACAAATTCAGAGAGGTATTCCACTTTTAAATCGGGTAAAAATTTCAAAAGTTATGGGCTAAGCAGTGCTGTGTTCTGGTCACTTTTCTGCAAACCCATTTTTTTGCAAATTTTGACAGGTCGGGGGCCATAAAAAATTACAAAATATTGACCAAAAATTCGAAAATAAACCAATAATGCAGCTAGATAGATATTTTAATAACAAATTCAGAGAGGTGTTCCACTTTTAAATCGGGTAAAAATTTCAAAAGTTTGGGCTAAGCAGTGCTGGGATCTGGTCACTTTTCTGCAAACCCATTTTTTGCAAATTTTGACAGGTCGGGGGTCATAAAAAATTACAAAATATTGACCAAAAATTCGAAAATAAACCAATAATGCAGCTAGATAGATATTTTAATAGCAAATTCAGAGAGGTATTCCACTTTTAAATCGGGTAAAAATTTCAAAAGTTTGGGCTAAGCAGTGCTGGGATCTGGTCACTTTTCTGCAAACCCATTTTTTGCAAATTTTGACAGGTCGGGGGTCATAAAAAATACAAAATATTGACCAAAAATTCGAAAATAAACCAATAATGCAGCTAGATAGATATTTTAACAACAAATTCAGAGCGGTATTCCACTTTTAAGTCGGGTAAAAATTTCAAAAGTTTGGGCTAAGCAGTGCTGGGATCTGGTCACTTTTCTGCAAACCCATTTTTTGCAAATTTTGACAGGTCGGGGGTCATAAAAAACTACAAAATATGAACCAAAAATTCGAAAATAAACCAATAATGCAGCTAGATAGATATTTTAACAACAAATTCAAAGAGGTATTCCACTTTTAAATCGGGTAAAAATTTCAAAAGTTTGGGCTAAGCAGTGCTGGGATCTGGTCACTTTTCTGCAAACCCATTTTTTGCAAATTTTGACAGGTCGGGGGTCATAAAAAACTACAAAATATTAACCAAAAATTCGAAAATAAACCAATAATGCAGCTAGATAGATATTCGAATAACAAATTCAGAGAGGTATTCCACTTTTAAATCGGGTAAAAATTTCAAAAGTTTGGGCTAAGCAGTGCTGGGATCTGGTCACTTTTCTGCAAACCCATTTTTTGAACATTTTGACAGGTCGGGGGTCATAAAAAATGACGAAACATTGACCAAAAAATTCGAAAATAAACCAATGATGTAGCTAGATAGATATTTTAATAACAAATTCAGAGAGGCATTCCACTTTTAAATCGGGTAAAAATTTCAAAAGTTATGGGCTAAGCAGTGCTGTGTTCTGGTCACTTTTCTGCAAACCCATTTTTTTGCAAATTTTGACAGGTTGGGGGTCATAAAAAATTACAAAATATTGACCAAAAATTCGAAAATAAACCAATAATGCAGCTAGATAGATATTTTAACAACAAATTCAGAGAGGTATTCCACTTTTAAATCGGGTAAAAATTTCAAAAGTTTGGGCTAAGCAGTGCTGGGATCTGGTCACTTTTCTGCAAACCCATTTTTTGCAAATTTTGACAGGTCGGGGGTCATAAAAAATGACGAAACATTGACCAAAAATTCGAAAATAAACCAATGATGTAGCTAGATAGATATTTTAATAACAAATTCAGAGAGGTATTCCACTTTTAAATCGGGTAAAAATTTCAAAAGTTATGGGATAAGCAGTGCTGTGTTCTGGTCACTTTTCTGCAAACCCATTTTTTTGAACATTTTGACAGGTTGGGGGTCATAAAAAATTACAAAATATTGACCAAAAATTCGAAAATAAACCAATAATGCAGCTAGATAGATATTTTAACAACAAATTCAGAGAGGTATTCCACTTTTAAATCGGGTAAAAATTTTAAAAGTTTGGGCTAAGCAGTGCTGGGATCTGGTCACTTTTCTGCAAACCCATTTTTTGCAAATTTTGACAGGTCGGGGGTCATAAAAAACTACAAAATATTAACCAAAAATTCGAAAATAAACCAATAATGCAGCTAGATAGATATTTTAACAACAAATTCAGAGAGGTATTCCACTTTTAAATCGGGTAAAAATTTCAAAAGTTTGGGCTAAGCAGTGCTGGGATCTGGTCACTTTTCTGCAAACCCATTTTTTGAAAATTTTGACAGGTCGGGGGTCATAAAAAATGACGAAACATTGACCAAAAAATTCGAAAATAAACCAATGATGTAGCTAGATAGATATTTTAATAACAAATTCAGAGAGGCATTCCACTTTTAAATCGGGTAAAAATTTCAAAAGTTATGGGCTAAGCAGTGCTGTGTTCTGGTCACTTTTCTGCAAACCCATTTTTTTGCAAATTTTGACAGGTTGGGGGTCATAAAAAATTACAAAATATTGACCAAAAATTCGAAAATAAACCAATAATGCAGCTAGATAGATATTTTAACAACAAATTCAGAGAGGTATTCCACTTTTAAATCGGGTAAAAATTTCAAAAGTTTGGGCTAAGCAGTGCTGGGATCTGGTCACTTTTCTGCAAACCCATTTTTTGCAAATTTTGACAGGTCGGGGGTCATAAAAAATTACAAAATATTGACCAAAAATTCGAAAATAAACCAATAATGCAGCTAGATAGATATTTTAACAACAAATTCAGAGAGGTATTCCACTTTTAAATCGGGTAAAAATTTCAAAAGTTATGGGCTAAGCAGTGCTGGGATCTGGTCACTTTTCTGCAAACCCATTTTTTGCAAATTTTAACAAGTCGGGGGTCATAAAAAACTACAAAATATTGACCAAAAATTCGAAAATAAACCAATAATGCAGCTAGATAGATATTTTAATAACAAATTCAGAGAGGTATTCCACTTTTAAATCGGGTAAAAATTTCAAAAGTTATGGGCTAAGCAGTGCTGGGTTCTGGTCACTTTTCTGCAAACCCATTTTTTGCAAATTTTGACAGGTCGGGGGTCATAAAAAATTACAAAATATTGACCAAAAATTCGAAAATAAACCAATAATGCAGCTAGAAAGTTATTCGAATAACAAATTCAGAGAGGTATTCCACTTTTAAATCGGGTAAAAATTTCAAAAGTTATGGGCTAAGCAGTGCTGGGATCTGGTCACTTTTCTGCAAACCCATTTTTTGCAAATTTTGACAGGTCGGGGGTCATAAAAAATGACGAAACATTGACCAAAAAATTCGAAAATAAACCAATAATGCAGCTAGATAGATATTCTAATAACAAAATTCAGAGAGGTATTCCACTTTTAAATCGGGTAAAAATTTCAAAAGTTTGGGCTAAGCAGTGCTGGGATCTGGTCACTTTTCTGCAAACCCATTTTTTGCTAATTTTGACAGGTCGGGGGTCATAAAAAATTACAAAATATTGACCAAAAATTCGAAAATAAACCAATAATGCAGCTAGATAGATATTTTAACAACAAATTCAGAGAGGTATTCCACTTTTAAATCGGGTAAAAATTTCAAAAGTTTGGGCTAAGCAGTGCTGGGATCTGGTCACTTTTCTGCAAACCCATTTTTTGCAAATTTTGACAGGTCGGGGGTCATAAAAAATTACAAAATATTGACCAAAAATTCGAAAATAAACCAATAATGCAGCTAGATAGATATTTTAATAACAAATTCAGAGAGGTATTCCACTTTTAAGTCGGGTAAAAATTTCAAAAGTTTGGGCTAAGCAGTGCTGGGATCTGGTCACTTTTCTGCAAACCGATTTTTTGCAAATTTTGACAGGTCGGGGGTCATAAAAAACTACAAAATATTGACCAAAAATTCGAAAATAAACCAATAATGCAGCAGGATAGATAACAAATTCAGAGAGGTATTCCACTTTTAAATCGGGTAAAAATTTCAAAAGTTTGGGCTAAGCAGTGCTGGGATCTGGTCACTTTTCTGCAAACCCATTTTTTGCAAATTTTGACAGGTCGGGGGTCATAAAAAATGACGAAACCAGTGCTGGGATCTGGTCACTTTTCTGCAAACCCATTTTTTGCAAATTTTGACAGGTCGGGGGTCATAAAAAACTACAAAATATTAACCAAAAATTCGAAAATAAACCAATAATGCAGCTAGATAGATATTTTAACAACAAATTCAGAGAGGTATTCCACTTTTAAATCGGGTAAAAATTTCAAAAGTTTGGGCTAAGCAGTGCTGGGATCTGGTCACTTTTCTGCAAACCCATTTTTTGAAAATTTTGACAGGTCGGGGGTCATAAAAAATGACGAAACATTGACCAAAAATTCGAAAATAAACCAATGATGTAGCTAGATAGATATTTTAATAACAAATTCAGAGAGGCATTCCACTTTTAAATCGGGTAAAAATTTCAAAAGTTATGGGCTAAGCAGTGCTGTGTTCTGGTCACTTTTCTGCAAACCCATTTTTTTGCAAATTTTGACAGGTTGGGGGTCATAAAAAATACAAAATATTGACCAAAAATTCGAAAATAAACCAATAATGCAGCTAGATAGATATTTTAACAACAAATTCAGAGAGGTATTCCACTTTTAAATCGGGTAAAAATTTCAAAAGTTTGGGCTAAGCAGTGCTGGGATCTGGTCACTTTTCTGCAAACCCATTTTTTGCAAATTTTGACAGGTCGGGGGTCATAAAAAATTACAAAATATTGACCAAAAATTCGAAAATAAACCAATAATGCAGCTAGATAGATATTTTAACAACAAATTCAGAGAGGTATTCCACTTTTAAATCGGGTAAAAATTTCAAAAGTTATGGGCTAAGCAGTGCTGGGATCTGGTCACTTTTCTGCAAACCCATTTTTTGCAAATTTTAACAAGTCGGGGGTCATAAAAAACTACAAAATATTGACCAAAAATTCGAAAATAAACCAATAATGCAGCTAGATAGATATTTTAATAACAAATTCAGAGAGGTATTCCACTTTTAAATCGGGTAAAAATTTCAAAAGTTATGGGCTAAGCAGTGCTGGGTTCTGGTCACTTTTCTGCAAACCCATTTTTTGCAAATTTTGACAGGTCGGGGGTCATAAAAAATTACAAAATATTGACCAAAAATTCGAAAATAAACCAATAATGCAGCTAGATAGATATTTTAACAACAAATTCAGAGAGGTATTCCACTTTTAAATCGGGTAAAAATTTCAAAAGTTATGGGCTAAGCAGTGCTGGGATCTGGTCACTTTTCTGCAAACCCATTTTTTGCAAATTTTAACAAGTCGGGGGTCATAAAAAACTACAAAATATTGACCAAAAATTCGAAAATAAACCAATAATGCAGCGAGATAGTTATTCGAATAACAAATTCAGAGAGGTATTCCACTTTTAAATCGGGTAAAAATTTCAAAAGTTATGGGCTAAGCAGTGCTGGGATCTGGTCACTTTTCTGCAAACCCATTTTTTGCAAATTTTGACAGGTCGGGGGTCATAAAAAATGACGAAACATTGACCAAAAATTCGAAAATAAACCAATAATGCAGCTAGATAGATATTCTAATAACAAAATTCAGAGAGGTATTCCACTTTTAAATCGGGTAAAAATTTCAAAAGTTTGGGCTAAGCAGTGCTGGGATCTGGTCACTTTTCTGCAAACCCATTTTTTGCTAATTTTGACAGGTCGGGGGTCATATAAAATTACAAAATATTGACCAAAAATTCGAAAATAAACCAAAAATGCAGCTAGATAGATATTTTAACAACAAATTCAGAGAGGTATTCCACTTTTAAATCGGGTAAAAATTTCAAAAGTTTGGGCTAAGCAGTGCTGGGATCTGGTCACTTTTCTGCAAACCCATTTTTTGCAAATTTTGACAGGTCGGGGGTCATAAAAAATTACAAAATATTGACCAAAAAATTCGAAAATAAACCAATAATGCAGCTAGATAGATATTTTAATAACAAATTCAGAGAGGTATTCCACTTTTAAGTCGGGTAAAAATTTCAAAAGTTTGGGCTAAGCAGTGCTGGGATCTGGTCACTTTTCTGCAAACCGATTTTTTGCAAATTTTGACAGGTCGGGGGTCATAAAAAACTACAAAATATTGACCAAAAATTCGAAAATAAACCAATAATGCAGCTAGATAGATAACAAATTCAGAGAGGTATTCCACTTTTAAATTGGGTAAAAATTTCAAAAGTTTGGGCTAAGCAGTGCTGGGATCTGGTCACTTTTCTGCAAACCCATTTTTTGCAAATTTTGACAGGTCGGGGGTCATAAAAAATGACGAAACATTGACCAAAAATTCGAAAATAAACCAATGATGTAGCTAGATAGATATTTTAATAACAAATTCAGAGAGGCATTCCACTTTTAAATCGGGTAAAAATTTCAAAAGTTATGGGATAAGCAGTGCTGGGATCTGGTCACTTTTCTGCAAACCCATTTTTTTGCAAATTTTGACAGGTCGGGGGTCATAAAAAATTACAAAATATTGACCAAAAAATTCGAAAATAAACCAATAATGCAGCTAGATAGATATTTTAACAATAAATTCAGAGAGGTATTCCACTTTTAAATCGGGTAAAAATTTCAAAAGTTTGGGCTAAGCAGTGCTGGGATCTGGTCACTTTTCTGCAAACCCATTTTTTGCAAATTTTGACAGGTCGGGGGTCATAAAATATTACAAAATATTGACCAAAAATTCGAAAATAAACCAATAATGCAGCTAGATAGATATTTTAATAACAAATTCAGAGAGGTATTCCACTTTTAAATCGGGTAAAAATTTCAAAAGTTTGGGCTAAGCAGTGCTGGGATCTGGTCACTTTTCTGCAAACCCATTTTTTGCTAATTTTGACAGGTCGGGGGTCATAAAAAACTACAAAATATTGACCAAAAATTCGAAAATAAACCAATAATGCAGCTAGATAGATATTTTAACAACAAATTCAGAGAGGTATTCCACTTTTAAATCGGGTAAAAATTTCAAAAGTTTGGGCTAAGCAGTGCTGGGATCTGGTCACTTTTCTGCAAACCCATTTTTTGCAAATTTTGACAGGTCGGGGGTCATAAAAAATGACGAAACATTGACCAAAAATTCGAAAATAAACCAATGATGTAGCTAGATAGATATTTTAATAACAAATTCAGAGAGGCATTCCACTTTTAAATCGGGTAAAAATTTCAAAAGTTATGGGATAAGCAGTGCTGGGATCTGGTCACTTTTCTGCAAACCCATTTTTTTGCAAATTTTGACAGGTCGGGGGTCATAAAAAATTACAAAATATTGACCAAAAATTCGAAAATAAACCAATAATGCAGCTAGATAGATATTTTAACAACAAATTCAGAGAGGTATTCCACTTTTAAATCGGGTAAAAATTTCAAAAGTTTGGGCTAAGCAGTGCTGGGATCTTGTCACTTTTCTGCAAACCCATTTTTTGCAAATTTTGACAGGTCGGGGGTCATAAAAAATTACAAAATATTGACCAAAAATTCGAAAATAAACCAATAATGCAGCTAGATAGATATTTTAACAACAAATTCAGAGAGGTATTCCACTTTTAAATCGGGAAAAAATTTCAAAAGTTATGGGCTAAGCAGTGCTGGGATCTGGTCACTTTTCTGCAAACCCATTTTTTGCAAATTTTGACAGGTCGGGGGTCATAAAAAATTCATTAAAAAATATTGACCAAAAATTCGAAAATAAACCAATAATGCAGCTAGATAGATATTCGAAAAACAAATTCAGAGAGGTATTCCACTTTTAAATCGGGTAAAAATTTCAAAAGTTATGGGCTAAGCAGTGCTGGGATCTGGTCACTTTTCTGCAAACCCATTTTTTGCAAATTTTAACAAGTCGGGGGGTCATAAAAAACTACAAAATATTGACCAAAAATTCGAAAATAAACCAATAATGCAGCTAGATAGATATTTTAATAACAAATTCAGAGAGGCATTCCACTTTTAAATCGGGTAAAAATTTCAAAAGTTATGGGATAAGCAGTGCTGGGATCTGGTCACTTTTCTGCAAACCCATTTTTTTGCAAATTTTGACAGGTCGGGGGTCATAAAAAATTACAAAATATTGACCAAAAATTCGAAAATAAACCAATAATGCAGCTAGATAGATATTTTAATAGCAAATTCAGAGAGGTATTCCACTTTTAAATCGGGTAAAAATTTCAAAAGTTATGGGCTAAGCAGTGCTGGGATCTGGTCACTTTTCTGCAAACCCATTTTTTGCAAATTTTGACAGGTCGGGGGTCATAAAAAATTACAAAACATTGACCAAAAATTCGAAAATAAACCAATGATGCAGCTAGATAGATATACTAATAACAAATTCACAGAGGTATTCCACTTTTAAATCGGGTAAAAATTTCAAAAGTTTGGGCTAAGCAGTGCTGGGATCTGGTCACTTTTCTGCAAACCCATTTTTTTGCAAATTTTGACAGGTCGGGGGTCATAAAAAATTACAAAATATTGACCAAAAATTCGAAAATAAACCAATAATGCAGCTAGATAGATATTTTAATAGCAAATTCAGAGAGGTATTCCACTTTTAAATCGGGTAAAAATTTCAAAAGTTTGGGCTAAGCAGTGCTGGGATCTGGTCACTTTTCTGCAAACCCATTTTTTGCAAATTTTGACAGGTCGGGGGTCATAAAAAACTACAAAATATTGACCAAAAATTCGAAAATAAACCAATAATGCAGCTAGATAGATATTTTAACAACAAATTCAGAGAGGTATTCCACTTTTAAATCGGGTAAAAATTTCAAAAGTTATGGGCTAAGCAGTGCTGGGATCTGGTCACTTTTCTGCAAACCCATTTTTTGCAAATTTTAACAAGTCGGGGGTCATAAAAAACTACAAAATATTGACCAAAAATTCGAAAATAAACCAATAATGCAGCGAGATAGTTATTCGAATAACAAATTCAGAGAGGTATTCCACTTTTAAATCGGGTAAAAATTTCAAAAGTTATGGGCTAAGCAGTGCTGGGATCTGGTCACTTTTCTGCAAACCCATTTTTTGCAAATTTTGACAGGTCGGGGGTCATAAAAAATGACGAAACATTGACCAAAAATTCGAAAATAAACCAATAATGCAGCTAGATAGATATTCTAATAACAAAATTCAGAGAGGTATTCCACTTTTAAATCGGGTAAAAATTTCAAAAGTTTGGGCTAAGCAGTGCTGGGATCTGGTCACTTTTCTGCAAACCCATTTTTTGCTAATTTTGACAGGTCGGGGGTCATATAAAATTACAAAATATTGACCAAAAATTCGAAAATAAACCAAAAATGCAGCTAGATAGATATTTTAACAACAAATTCAGAGAGGTATTCCACTTTTAAATCGGGTAAAAATTTCAAAAGTTTGGGCTAAGCAGTGCTGGGATCTGGTCACTTTTCTGCAAACCCATTTTTTGCAAATTTTGACAGGTCGGGGGTCATAAAAAATTACAAAATATTGACCAAAAATTCGAAAATAAACCAATAATGCAGCTAGATAGATATTTTAATAACAAATTCAGAGAGGTATTCCACTTTTAAGTCGGGTAAAAATTTCAAAAGTTTGGGCTAAGCAGTGCTGGGATCTGGTCACTTTTCTGCAAACCGATTTTTTGCAAATTTTGACAGGTCGGGGGTCATAAAAAACTACAAAATATTGACCAAAAAATTCGAAAATAAACCAATAATGCAGCTAGATAGATAACAAATTCAGAGAGATATTCCACTTTTAAATTGGGTAAAAATTTCAAAAGTTTGGGCTAAGCAGTGCTGGGATCTGGTCACTTTTCTGCAAACCCATTTTTTGCAAATTTTGACAGGTCGGGGGTCATAAAAAATGACGAAACATTGACCAAAAATTCGAAAATAAACCAATGATGTAGCTAGATAGATATTTTAATAACAAATTCAGAGAGGCATTCCACTTTTAAATCGGGTAAAAATTTCAAAAGTTATGGGATAAGCAGTGCTGGGATCTGGTCACTTTTCTGCAAACCCATTTTTTTGCAAATTTTGACAGGTCGGGGGTCATAAAAAATTACAAAATATTGACCAAAAATTCGAAAATAAACCAATAATGCAGCTAGATAGATATTTTAACAACAAATTCAGAGAGGTATTCCACTTTTAAATCGGGTAAAAATTTCAAAAGTTTGGGCTAAGCAGTGCTGGGATCTTGTCACTTTTCTGCAAACCCATTTTTTGCAAATTTTGACAGGTCGGGGGTCATAAAAAATTAAAAAATATTGACCAAAAATTCGAAAATAAACCAATAATGCAGCTAGATAGATATTTTAACAACAAATTCAGAGAGGTATTCCACTTTTAAATCGGGAAAAAATTTCAAAAGTTATGGGCTAAGCAGTGCTGGGATCTGGTCACTTTTCTGCAAACCCATTTTTTGCAAATTTTGACAGGTCGGGGGTCATAAAAAATTAAAAAAATATTGACCAAAAATTCGAAAATAAACCAATAATGCAGCTAGATAGATATTCGAAAAACAAATTCAGAGAGGTATTCCACTTTTAAATCGGGTAAAAAATTTCAAAAGTTATGGGCTAAGCAGTGCTGGGATCTGGTCACTTTTCTGCAAACCCATTTTTTGCAAATTTTAACAAGTCGGGGGTCATAAAAAAATACAAAATATTGACCAAAAATTCGAAAATAAACCAATAATGCAGCTAGATAGATATTTTAATAACAAATTCAGAGAGGCATTCCACTTTTAAATCGGGTAAAAATTTCAAAAGTTATGGGCTAAGCAGTGCTGGGATCTGGTCACTTTTCTGCAAACCCATTTTTTTGCAAATTTTGACAGGTCGGGGGTCATAAAAAATTACAAAATATTGACCAAAAATTCGAAAATAAACCAATAATGCAGCTAGATAGATATTTTAACAACAAATTCAGAGAGGTATTCCACTTTTAAATCGGGTAAAAATTTCAAAAGTTATGGGCTAAGCAGTGCTGGGATCTGGTCACTTTTCTGCAAACCCATTTTTTGCAAATTTTGACAGGTCGGGGGTCATAAAAAATTACAAAACATTGACCAAAAATTCGAAAATAAACCAATGATGCAGCTAGATAGATATACTAATAACAAATTCACAGAGGTATTCCACTTTTAAATCGGGTAAAAATTTCAAAAGTTTGGGCTAAGCAGTGCTGGGATCTGGTCACTTTTCTGCAAACCCATTTTTTGCAAATTTTGACAGGTCGGGGGTCATAAAAAATTACAAAATATTGACCAAAAAATTCGAAAATAAACCAATAATGCAGCTAGATAGATATTTTAATAGCAAATTCAGAGAGGTATTCCACTTTTAAATCGGGTAAAAATTTCAAAAGTTTGGGCTAAGCAGTGCTGGGATCTGGTCACTTTTCTGCAAACCCATTTTTTGCAAATTTTGACAGGTCGGGGGTCATAAAAAAAATTACAAAATATTGACCAAAAATTCGAAAATAAACCAATAATGCAGCTAGATAGATATTCTAATAACAAATTCAGAGAGGTATTCTACTTTTAAATCGGGTAAAAATTTTAAAAGTTTGGGCTAAGCAGTGCTGGGATCTGGTCACTTTTCTGCAAACCCATTTTTTGCAAATTTTGACAGGTCGGGGGTCATAAAAAATGACAAAACATTGACCAAAAATTCGAAAATAAACCAATGATGTAGCTAGATAGATATTTTAATAACAAATTCAGAGAGGTATTCCACTTTTAAATCGGGTAAAAATTTCAAAAGTTATGGGCTAAGCAGTGCTGGGATCTGGTCACTTTTCTGCAAACCCATTTTTTTGCAAATTTTGACAGGTCGGGGGTCATAAAAAATGACAAAACATTGACCAAAAAAATTCGAAAATAAACCAATAATGCAGCTAGATAGATATTTAACAACAAATTCAGAGAGGTATTCCACTTTTAAATCGGGTAAAAATTTCAAAAGTTATGGGCTAAGCAGTGCTGGGATCTGGTCACTTTTCTGCAAACCCATTTTTTGCAAATTTTGACAGGTCGGGGGTCATAAAAATTACAAAATATTGATTAAAAATTCGAAAATAAACCAATAATGCAGCTAGATAGATATTCGAATAACAAATTCAGAGAGGTATTCCACTTTTAAATCGGGTAAAAATTTCAAAAGTTATGGGCTAAGCAGTGCTGGATCTGGTCACTTTTCTGCAAACCCATTTTTTGCAAATTTTGACATGTCGGGGGTCATAAAAATTACAAAACATTGACCAAAAATTCGAAAATAAACCAATAATGTAGCTAGATAGATATTTTAATAACAAATTCAGAGAGGTATTCCACTTTTAAATCGGGTAAAAATTTCAAAAGTTATGGGCTAAGCAGTGCTGGGATCTGGTCACTTTTCTGCAAACCCATTTTTTGCAAATTTTGACAGGTCGGGGGTCATAAAAAATTACAAAATATTGACCAAAAATTCGAAAATAAACCAATAATGCAGCTAGATAGATATTTTAATAACAAATTCAGAGAGGTATTCCACTTTTAAATCGGGTAAAAATTTCAAAAGTTTGGGCTAAGCAGTGCTGGGATCTGGTCACTTTTCTGCAAACCCATTTTTTGCAAATTTTGACAGGTCGGGGGTCATAAAAAATTACAAAATATTGACCAAAAATTCGAAAATAAACCAATAATGCAGCTAGATAGATATTCTAATAACAAATTCAGAGAGGTATTCCACTTTTAAATCGGGTAAAAATTTCAAAAGTTTGGGCTAAGCAGTGCTGGGATCTGGTCACTTTTCTGCAAACCCATTTTTTGCAAATTTTGACAGGTCGGGGGTCATAAAAAATTACAAAATATTGACCAAAAATTCGAAAATAAACCAATAATGCAGCTAGATAGATATTTTAATAACAAATTCAGAGAGGTATTCCACTTTTAAATCGGGTAAAAATTTCAAAAGTTATGGGCTACAGTGCTGGGATCTGGTCACTTTTCTGCAAACCCATTTTTTGCAAATTTTGACAGGTCGGGGGTCATAAAAATTACAAAATATTGACCAAAAATTCGAAAATAAACCAATAATGCAGCTAGATAGATATTTTAATAACAAATTCAGAGAGGTATTCCACTTTTAAATCGGGTAAAAATTTCAAAAGTTTGGGCTAAGCAGTGCTGGGATCTGGTCACTTTTCTGCAAACCCATTTTTTGCAAATTTTGACAGGTCGGGGGTCATAAAAATTACAAAATATTGACCAAAAATTCGAAAATAAACCAATAATGCAGCTAGATAGATATTTTAATAACAAATTCAGAGAGGTATTCCACTTTTAAATCGGGTAAAAATTTCAAAAGTTATGGGCTAAGCAGTGCTGGGATCTGGTCACTTTTCTGCAAACCCATTTTTTGCAAATTTTGACAGGTCGGGGGTCATAAAAAATTACAAAATATTGACCAAAAAATTCGAAAATAAAACCAATAATGCAGCTAGATAGATATTTTAATAACAAATTCAGAGAGGTATTCCACTTTTAAATCGGGTAAAAATTTCAAAAGTTTGGGCTAAGCAGTGCTGGGATCTGGTCACTTTTCTGCAAACCCATTTTTTGCAAATTTTGACAGGTCGGGGGTCATAAAAATTACAAAATATTGACCAAAAATTCGAAAATAAACCAATGATGCAGCTAGATAGATATTTTAATAACAAATTCAGAGAGGTATTCCACTTTAAATCGGGTAAAAATTTCAAAAGTTATGGGCTAAGCAGTGCTGGGATCTGGTCACTTTTCTGCAAACCCATTTTTTTGCAAATTTTGACAGGTCGGGGGTCATAAAAAATTACAAAATATTGACCAAAAATTCGAAAATAAACCAATAATGCAGCTAGATAGATATTTTAATAACAAATTCAGAGAGGTATTCCACTTTTAAATCGGGTAAAAATTTCAAAAGTTATGGGCTAAGCAGTGCTGGGATCTGGTCACTTTTCTGCAAACCCATTTTTTGCAAATTTTGACAGGTCGGGGGTCATAAAAAATTACAAAATATTGACCAAAAATTCGAAAATAAACCAATAATGCAGCTAGATAGATATTTTAATAACAAATTCAGAGAGGTATTCCACTTTTAAATCGGGTAAAAATTTCAAAAGTTTGGGCTAAGCAGTGCTGGGATCTGGTCACTTTTCTGCAAACCCATTTTTTGCAAATTTTGACAGGTCGGGGGTCATAAAAAATTACAAAATATTGACCAAAAATTCGAAAATAAACCAATAATGCAGCTAGATAGATATTTTAATAACAAATTCAGAGAGGTATTCCACTTTTAAATCGGGTAAAAATTTCAAAAGTTATGGGCTAAGCAGTGCTGGGATCTGGTCACTTTTCTGCAAACCCATTTTTTGCAAATTTTGACAGGTCGGGGGTCATAAAAAATTACAAAATATTGACCAAAAATTCGAAAATAAACCAATAATGCAGCTAGATAGATATTTTAATAACAAATTCAGAGAGGTATTCCACTTTTAAATCGGGTAAAAATTTCAAAAGTTTGGGCTAAGCAGTGCTGGGATCTGGTCACTTTTCTGCAAACCCATTTTTTGCAAATTTTGACAGGTCGGGGGTCATAAAAATTACAAAAATATTGACCAAAAATTCGAAAATAAACCAATAATGCAGCTAGATAGATATTTTAATAACAAATTCAGAGAGGTATTCCACTTTTAAATCGGGTAAAAATTTCAAAAGTTTGGGCTAAGCAGTGCTGGGATCTGGTCACTTTTCTGCAAACCCATTTTTTGCAAATTTTGACAGGTCGGGGGTCATAAAAATTACAAAATATTGACCAAAAATTCGAAAATAAACCAATAATGCAGCTAGATAGATATTTTAATAACAAATTCAGAGAGGTATTCCACTTTTAAATCGGGTAAAAATTTCAAAAGTTTGGGCTAAGCAGTGCTGGGATCTGGTCACTTTCTGCAAACCCATTTTTTGCAAATTTTGACAGGTCGGGGGTCATAAAAAATTACAAAATATTGACCAAAAATTCGAAAATAAACCAATAATGCAGCTAGATAGATATTTTAATAACAAATTCAGAGAGGTATTCCACTTTTAAATCGGGTAAAAATTTCAAAAGTTATGGGCTAAGCAGTGCTGGGATCTGGTCACTTTTCTGCAAACCCATTTTTTGCAAATTTTGACAGGTCGGGGGTCATAAAAAATTACAAAATATTGACCAAAAATTCGAAAATAAACCAATAATGCAGCTAGATAGATATTTTAATAACAAATTCAGAGAGGTATTCCACTTTTAAATCGGGTAAAAATTTCAAAAGGTTTGGGCTAAGCAGTGCTGGGATCTGGTCACTTTTCTGCAAACCCATTTTTTGCAAATTTTGACAAGTCGGGGGTCATAAAAAATTACAAAATATTGACCAAAAATTCGAAAATAAACCAATGATGCAGCTAGATAGATATTTTAATAACAAATTCAGAGAGGTATTCCACTTTTAAATCGGGTAAAAATTTCAAAAGTTATGGGCTAAGCAGTGCTGGGATCTGGTCACTTTTCTGCAAACCCATTTTTTGCAAATTTTGACAGGTCGGGGGTCATAAAAAATTACAAAATATTGACCAAAAATTCGAAAATAAACCAATAATGCAGCTAGATAGATATTTTAATAACAAATTCAGAGAGGTATTCCACTTTTAAATCGGGTAAAAATTTCAAAAGTTTGGGCTAAGCAGTGCTGGGATCTGGTCACTTTTCTGCAAACCCATTTTTTGCAAATTTTGACAGGTCGGGGGTCATAAAAAATTACAAAATATTGACCAAAAATTCGAAAATAAACCAATAATGCAGCTAGATAGATATTCGAATAACAAATTAGAGAGGTATTCCACTTTTAAATCGGGTAAAAATTTCAAAAGTTTGGGCTAAGCAGTGCTGGGATCTGGTCACTTTTCTGCAAACCCATTTTTTGCAAATTTTGACAAGTCGGGGGTCATAAAAATTACAAAATATTGACCAAAAATTCGAAAATAAACCAATGATGCAGCTAGATAGATATTTTAATAACAAATTAAGAGAGGTATTCCACTTTTAAATCGGGTAAAAATTTCAAAAGTTATGGGCTAAGCAGTGCTGGGATCTGGTCACTTTTCTGCAAACCCATTTTTTTGCAAATTTTGACAGGTCGGGGGTCATAAAAAATTACAAAATATTGACCAAAAATTCGAAAATAAACCAATAATGCAGCTAGATAGATATTTTAATAACAAATTCAGAGAGGTATTCCACTTTTAAATCGGGTAAAAAATTTCAAAAGTTATGGGCTAAGCAGTGCTGGGATCTGGTCACTTTTCTGCAAACCCATTTTTTGCAAATTTTGACAGGTCGGGGGTCATAAAAAATTACAAAATATTGACCAAAAAATTCGAAAATAAACCAATAATGCAGCTAGATAGATATTTTAATAACAAATTCAGAGAGGTATTCCACTTTTAAATCGGGTAAAAATTTCAAAAGTTATGGGATAAGCAGTGCTGGGATCTGGTCACTTTTCTGCAAACCCATTTTTTTTGCAAATTTTGACAGGTCGGGGGTCATAAAAAATTACAAAATATAGACCAAAAATTCGAAAATAAACCAATAATGCAGCTAGATAGATATTTTAACAACAAATTCAGAGAGGTATTCCACTTTTAAATCGGGTAAAAATTTCAAAAGTTATGGGCTAAGCAGTGCTGGGATCTGGTCACTTTTCTGCAAACCCATTTTTTGCAAATTTTGACAGGTCGGGGGTCATAAAAAATTACAAAATATTGACCAAAAATTCGAAAATAAACCAATAATGCAGCTAGATAGATATTTTAACAACAAATTCAGAGAGGTATTCCACTTTTAAATCGGGTAAAAATTTCAAAAGTTATGGGCTAAGCAGTGCTGGGATCTGGTCACTTTTCTGCAAACCCATTTTTTTGCAAATTTTGACAGGTCGGGGGTCATAAAAAATTACAAAATATTGACCAAAAATTCGAAAATAAACCAATAATGCAGCTAGATAGATATTTTAATAACAAATTCAGAGAGGTATTCCACTTTTAAATCGGGTAAAAATTTCAAAAGTTATGGGCTAAGCAGTGCTGGGATCTGGTCACTTTTCTGCAAACCCATTTTTTGCAAATTTTGACAGGTCGGGGGTCATAAAAAATTACAAAATATTGACCAAAAATTCGAAAATAAACCAATAATGCAGCTAGATAGATATTTTAATAACAAATTCAGAGAGGTATTCCACTTTTAAATCGGGTAAAAATTTCAAAAGTTATGGGCTAAGTAGTGCTGGGATCTGGTCACTTTTCTGCAAACCCATTTTTTGCAAATTTGACAGGTCGGGGGTCATAAAAATTACAAAATATTGACCAAAAATTCGAAAATAAACCAATAATGCAGCTAGATAGATATTTTAATAACAAATTCAGAGAGGTATTCCACTTTTAAATCGGGTAAAAATTTCAAAAGTTATGGGCTAAGCAGTGTTGGATCTGGTCACTTTTCTGCAAACCCATTTTTTGCAAATTTTAACAAGTCGGGGGTCATAAAAAATGACAAAATATTGACCAAAAATTCGAAAATAAACCAATGATGCAGCTAGATAGATATTTAATAACAAATTCAGAGAGGCATTCCACTTTTAAATCGGGTAAAAATTTTAAAAGTTTGGGCTAAGCAGTGCTGGGATCTGGTCACTTTTCTGCAAACCCATTTTTTGCAAATTTTGACAGGTCGTAAAAAAAAAAAAATAAACATTTAAAAAAATTTGGAAAATAAACCAATATGTAGGAAGGTATTAATAACATAAAAAAAAAAAATTACAAAATATTGACCAAAAATTCGAAAATAAACCAATAATGTAGCTAGATAGATATTTTAACAACAAATTCAGAGAGGTATTCCACTTTTAAATCGGGTAAAAATTTTAAAAGTTTGGGCTAAGCAGTGCTGGGATCTGGTCACTTTTCTGTAAACCCATTTTTTGCAAATTTTGACAGGTCGGGGGTCATAAAAACTACAAATATTGACCAAAAATTCGAAAATAAACCAATAATGCAGCTAGATAGATATTTTAACAACAAATTCAGAGAGGTATTCCACTTTTAAATCGGGTAAAAATTTCAAAAGTTTGGGCTAAGTAGTGCTGGGATCTGGTCACTTTTCTGCAAACCCATTTTTTGCAAATTTTGACAGGTCGGGGGTCATAAAAATTACAAAATATTGACCAAAAAATTCGAAAATAAACCTGTTGTAAAATATGAATATACATATATATGAAAAGTCACATTGATGCACATGCATTCATTTGATGCTTGTATGTGTGAGTGCGATGAAGGGAGGAGATCGCAAGAAGTAACGGAATCTTCTTGCGCTTTTCCTTCTACACTTTGGGTATTTGTTTGTACACGTGAACACGACGCTTTACTTCTCCTTTGACAACGAGTGCGTGCGGTTTAACATTAAAAAGTGTCTGTTTATTTTATCTTGTTGCGGGTTTGGATAATACTTTTATTGTATTATAATTTTTAATAAATACAATAGGTTATGGGCCCAGACACAATAGCAACAGATGAATAGTAGAGTTCTTTGATTGTGAAAATAAAAAAAAGTGAATAAAAGGGAAAACGATTGATAAATTTGTGTGTGTGCATGTGGACATATATATACATGTGTATCACGTTTCAGGACAAATATATAAATGAAATAAAGATAAATTAAAATGAGTTGTGTTAATTTATTGGTGTATAATCGCACAGATTATATTTCTTAATTTCTTAATAATGACGCCGCGACGAATTCGCCGCATAAACTTTTTCTGTATTTCCAGGAGGACGCCAACAAATTCGCTGCGAAATTTCTAGAACACGCTTCGAATTCGCCGCAAGTAGACGCCACGACAAATTTGACGCTTCCAAGAAAAGTTGCTGGGCTGCGTGTTGCTGTACTGTGTTGCGGGGCAGTGTTGCCGTGCTGTTGCTGGACTGTGTTGCTGTGCTGTGCTGTGTTGCTAAGAAAGTGTTGCTGAGCTGTGTTGTGTTGCTAAGAAAGTGTTGCCACGCTGTGTTGAGGCTAAGAAAGAAACAATGGATAAGGGAAAGAGAAACATAAAACCGTTTGACGGTGAAAAATACTCAATCTGGAAGTTTCGAGTGAGAGCGCTCTTAGAAGAGCATGATTTATTAAAAGTAGTAGATGAAACACAGTTAGAAGTTACCGAAGAAATTAAAAGGCAAAACGGAATGCAAAAAGTTTAATTATCGAATATCTCAGTGGATTCATTTCTAGTTTTTGCTAACAGTGAGAATACAGCAAAACAGATTTTTGCAAATTTAGGATGGAATATACGAAAGGAAGAGCTTAGCATCGCAACTATTACTGCGAAAGAAACTTTTAGGTTTGAAGTTAAAGGTGATACTTCGCTCCTCAATCACTTCCATTTTTTTGATGATCTCATTACGGAACTAATCGCGTCAGGAGCAAAGCTAGACGATATGGATAAAGTTTCCCATTTACTTTTAACTCTTCCAACCAGTTATGATGGAGTTATAACTGCAATAGAGACTCTATCCGAAAAAGTAACTTAACATTAGCTTTTGTTAAACACGTCTTCTTGATCAGGAGATCAAGCTTAAAACATAGGCAGGGATACGAGGCTAAAGTTCTGCAAGCTATAGGTAAAAAGGAGATGAAAGACAACAAATTTAAGAATAAGATACAACAGAAGTTTGGCAAGAAACCGTTCAAGCCCCAATTTAAGCCAAAACCGAAGTGCTTTCATTGTGGTAAGCTAGGTCATCTGGAAGAAAAATTGCTTTTTCTTAAAAAGGCAGGGAAACCAGAATTTTAATGAAAACAGTGGACAGGAAAGGCAGGCTCAGATGGCATCAACAACAACAGCAGCAGCCCGACCAGAGCGTAGTTTCGCTTTCATGATGAGAAAAGCAACAACAAGTCCCAGCACAAGTGAGGTTGAGTTTATCCTAGACTCAGGAGCGTCGGATCATCTCATAAACGACACCGCACTGTTCTCCGAGTATGAGCGTTTGCAATCAAATGTCCCTATTGAGATTGCAAAACGCGGAGAATACATATACGCTACAGCCAAAGGAGTGGTCAACCTAAACAGCTCTGAAAAACCAAATCACCTTACGAAACGTGCTGTACTGTAAGGACATTCCGCACAACTTGCTGTCAGTAAAGAAGATGCAGGATGCTGGGATGACCATCGAGTTTAACCCTGGAGGCATTAAAGATTTCAAATAGTGCTGAGTATCGATTATGGCATGAAAGGTTAGGACACATAAGTGTAGGAAAATTTCTAGAAATAAAACGAAATGGCCTTTTGAAGATATTAAGCTTTTAAACAATGTTGAGTTAACCCATGAATTATGCGAGGCTTGTATAAATGGCAAGCAGTCTAGATTAAAATTTGAAAAATTTAAAAATAAAGAAAATGTAACACGACCGCTATTTGTTGTCCATTCCGACGTCTGTGGTCCAATCACACCCCCTACCGTTGATAATAAAAACTATTATGTCGTTTTTATTGATCAGTATACTCACTACTGTGTGACATACTTAGTAACATATAAGTCGGATGTATTTTTCGTTTTCAAAGATTTTGTTGCAAAGAGTGAGGCTCATTTTAACTTGAAAATGGTCAATCTGTATATCGATAATGGAAGGGAATATCTTTCTAATGAAATGCGTGAGTTCTGTGTCGAAAAGGCATCAGCTATCATTTAACGGTTCCTCATACTCCACAATTAAATGGTGTATCAGAACGGATGATTCGAACAATCACCGAAAAGGCTCGCTCTATGATTAATTGTGCTAAAATCAATAAATATTTTTGGGGTGAAGCTGTTTTAACAGCAACATACTTAATTAACAGATCCCCAAGTAGAGCATTGCAAAATATAAATAAAACACCATTTGAGATGTGGCATAACAAAAAGCCTGTATTAAAATATTTATAGATATTTGGTCCGACAGTATATGCACTAAACAAAGTTCGAAAGCGAAAGTTTGACGAAAAGTCAATTAAAACTATACTTGTCGGGTATGAACCAAATGGGTATAAATTGTGGAATGAGGAATAATTTATGACAGCTAGAGATGTTGTGGTGGATGAGATAAATATGTTAAAATTTAGAGTTTTACATGGAGAAGACTCTGTGGTTCAAGGTAATACTGTTGAACCAAATAATGACTCTTTAAATAGAGAGAAAGAAGAGTTGGATTTTCCTTCGGTGGAAAATATTGAATCTGTTGATTCTGAAGTAAATGAACAACTCAATGAAAATTCCACAGATCTCGAGAATGCCGATCCAGTTGTTTAAACTGGTGATAAATCAAATGAAAATAAAAACAAAAATGAGGAAGAAATCAGACGCAGTGAAAGAATTAAAAGTAAACCAAAATTATCATATCGATTTTTAGAAAATGTCTTATGAATACTCAAACATGCTTAAATGATATTCCTAATACATTTGATGAAATTAAGTTTCGTGAAGACAGATCTTTCTGGGAGAAAGCTATACAGGATGAACTTAACTCCCATTTTCAAAACAATACTTGGTCCTTAGTGCAAAGGCCAAATAACAAAACATAGTTGATTGCAAGTGGGTATCTATATATATAAAAATGGAGACAAAATATGTGCGCAATCGCATCACATGAAAACGGCTTGACCGATTTGGCTGAAAATTGGTAGGGAGATAGCTTAGAACCAGAAGAAGGTTTAAGCATAAGAAAATTTTGGGAAAACCTTTCTGGAAAAGTCGCTAGCGGCTCAACAGATGTACACAATGTTGTATGTAAAAAAAGATCATAGCTGCGTTGATTTTGTGTATCGATGAAGTCGGTAAAAAAATATTTAAACAAAAAATAGAGCGAGCTTAAACAATTTGAAATAATGCCTGCTGTTAGACGAATAGGAATTGGACGTGCAACATTGACTATTATGTTGTTAAATTGTGTTGACCAGCGAAGCGGGCACAGGACCTCTAGTTTAGTATAAAACAAGATGAGTTTGGTAACTTAGTAAAGTATAAAGCAAGGCTTGTAGCGCAGGGTTTTACTCAAGAGTATATGACTGATTATGACGAGACATTTGCACCAGTTGCACGAATTTCAAGTTTCAGATTTCTATTGGCACTTTCAAATCAATATAATTTAATGATTCATCACATGGATGTCAAAACCGCATTTTTAAATGGAACTCTAAACGATGAAATATACATGACTGTTCCAAAAGGCTTGACCCAATGCTACGGGAATAAAGTGTGTAAACTTAATAAAGCTATATATGGCCTTAAGCAAGCTGCTAGATGCTGGTTCGAGGCGTTTGAAAGCGTATTGAAAGAAGTTGATTTGAAAATATAGGAGTTGACCGTTGTATTTATATTTTAAATAAGGGAGATATTTCAAGAAATATATATATTTTGTTATATGTGGATGATGTAGTAATTGCTACAAGCAAATCTGATACAATGTCCAATTTTAAATCTTACCTTCAAGATAAATTTCAAATGACTGATTTACGTGAAATCCGGCATTTTATTGGTATAAAATTGATAGAACTGACGGACAGATATGTCTCAGTCAGTCAGCATATATTCAAAATGTATTGAGAAAATTTAATATGGAAGATTGCAATACAGTTAGTACTCCCTCCAAAGCAAGTTAGACTATGAGGCTCTGCAATCGGAAGAATCATGTGATGCACCATGTAGAAACTTGATTGGTTGTTTGATGTACATTATGTTGTGCACACGCCCAGACTTAAGTACTTCAATAAGTATTTTAAGTCGATACACAAACAACAACAATAAGGAACTATGGCAATGCCTTAAAAGAGTTCTTAGATATTTAAAAGGAACTGTTGATCTAAAGCTCAGATTCAAGAAAAATATAAATTTTAATAACATTCTTATAGGATATGTAGATTCTGATTGGGCTGGGAACGAAACTGATAGAAGAAGTACTACTGGATATCTTTTTAAAATGTTTGAAAGCTGCTTAATTTCATGGAGTACCATGAAGCAAAATCGGTTGCTGCTTCATCTACCGAAGCAGAATATATGGCCTTGTTTGAAGGTGCTAGAGAAGCCCTTGGCTCAAGTCATTAATAAATGAGATTAATCTAGAAATAAATGGTCCTATAGATATTTTTGAAGACAACCAAGGTTGTATCAGCATTGCCAATAATCCTACTTGCCATAAGAGAACAAAGCACATAGACATTAAATATCATTTTACGAGGGAACAAATTGAAAAGAAACTAATTTGTCTAAAGTATATTCCCACAGATCTCCAACTAGCCGACATATTGACGAAGCCATTACCATCTGCAAGATTTATCGCTCTGAGAAATAACTGGGCCTTTCCGATTAGAATTGACATCGAAAAATTTGAAACGTCGCAGAAGAAATTCCTTTTTCATTTGGAACCAAAAGAAATGGAGCTCATGGAGTTTTTGTTATATTTAAAACAATCTTTATCATACTTTACAAAGTAATATTTATGTATAACCTTGGAGGTAACCCTCACAAGGGCCCCCTCCCCCTCATGTACATAGTAGTTAGGCGTAATTTATAAGGTAGAGTATAAGGTAGAACCATAAGGTTTAGGGTAAGGACGACCAAGACCCACGGAGGGCACCCCTTTGTAATATTAAGGCCCATGAAGGGCATCCCGCTTTCCCTCAGTTAGACCCCGAGGGGACAATCACTTTTGAGTTGGGGTGTGGTGCGCCCCAGTAGCGGGCCACATCCCCGGCCACGCCGAGGATCACATCATCAACACGCAAACCACATCAGCAACACGCAAAACCACATCAGCAACACGCGCATCAGCAACACGCACATCAGCAACACGCACATCAGCAACACGCACATCAGCAACACGCACATCAGCAACATCCACGTCAGCAACATCCACGTCAGCAACATCCACGTCAGCAACATCCACAACCACGCCAGCAACATCTCCATCTCCAAACTTGAGCCCTCGGCAGAACCGGACGGCCGGGTCCAGAGAGACACGGAAAGAAGAGGAACGCACGATCGCGTAAGAGACGCGGGTGCGGGAGGCGGCAGACGAAAGAGGACGCCTATAGCCTGCACGAAAGCAGCGTAAGGGCCGCTGCCGCAGTCGACGGCAGCAAGCGAGGGCTTCGAGCAGCCTTCGCTGTTCGCCGATCGTGGAGTTAGATTTGACCATCGGAGTGAACGGAGTTAGTTTTTGACCATCAGAGTGGACGGTTGGATTTTGGCAAGCAGAGAGAACGGACGTGAGTGGATGGCGACAAGGATAAAAGGACACGTGGACATGGAGTCCCTCCGATAAGACGGGTGAGCCGGCTACGGGGCCAGCCCTACGGGGTGGCCAGCACGTGCGCAGGGAACTAGGGACCCTCAGGCATTAAGGAATTATGAATAAAGTTGTAAGAAAACCACAATTAACCATAGTCTTCTCCCAAGTCCTCCTTCCCCTTTCCTCCATACCTATGAGCACCGGCCGTCGGGTGACGGGGCCGGCATGCTGACCCCGGGTGACGGGAGCAGCCGCTCAAATCCCGTATCTAGGAGCACCGGCCGTCGGGTGACGGGGCTGGCATGCTGACCCCGGGTGACGGGGGCAGCCGCTCATAACCTGTACTGAGGAGCACCGATCCACGGATGACGGGATCGGTCGCTCAAAACCCCCTCCCTCGTAGTTCGAGCACCGGCCGTCGGGTGACGGGGGCCGGCATACTGATCCACGGGTGACGGGATCAGTCGCTCACTACATCCTTTCCTTGAGCACCAGCACCCGGGTGACGGGGCTGGCAAGTCGACTCCCGGGGTGACGGGATCGACGGCTCGTAACCCTCCGCCCCCTAACAGGGCTCCGGCACCCGGTTGACGGGGCCGGATAAGCCGATCCACGGGTGACGGGATCGGTCGCCCTGGGCCTGCCCTGGTCCGCCGGCCGCCCGGGTGACGGGCCGACGGCATAACCACGGCACGCAACCCAAACTTTCCCCCTCAAACCCACGCCCAGTTAGGGAACCCGCCTCCTTGTCCTGTCTGTCTCCGTAAATATAAATTATTTCTGTAGGGGACCCTGGATAGACTGAGTATTTATCCTAGGGCCCGTGATTAGCATCCTTACAGATGGCGCCCGAGCAGGGACTAGACAGGATATCGTAAGGATATTTTAATCCTTCGTGGCATAAAAACCCACCAGAAGAAAAAAATAGGGTCGAAATTAGGTAAAAAACTGAGGTTAGGAACGAAAGTTAGGAAAACACGTTTTTTGGACGGAAAGAAAAGGAATAGGGAAAAAATTACGAGAGAGAGAGAAATGCCGTAGCACGCGGCAGAAAAGTACAGCCATACGGGAGAGAACAGATAGAAGGAGAGATGGAGAGAAAGAGAGTCGCCAGCCCTTAAGCCACGTGGACGCCGCAGCCGGCAACCACGCGATTAGGAAAATTTAGTTCCCTTGCGCACTACTGGTCCCTTCACAAAATGGGACGCCCGACGCCGGCAAAGCCGAGAAGTATATAGGTCGCCAGCCGACACACATCGACAACAGTCGATCATCAGAGCTACAAGAGAACAGTCGATCATCAGAGCTATAAGAGGACACATCGATCCGCCGGATCACCCAGGACCACAAGGATACACACCACGCCAAGGACATCAAGGATACACATCCTCTCAAGGATACCAAGGATACACATCGCCGCTCCTGCACCATAGCCAGGACAATCAAGGATACACAGGACTACAAGGACACACAGGACACACATCAAGCAACATGGGAATTTCTTTGGATCTCATACAGGAAGAAGCACGAGCTCGAGGCTATTCTTCTCGACCTCGGTCTGGAGCAGAACGGCACGGACGAGGAACAGCGAGCCCGACTGTACGCGTTCGCCAGGCAACCGGAGCACTCCGAGGACACTCTGATCCGGCTTGGGGAGTTGGAACGCAAGTACACCCTTCCGGAGACATCAAACCACCGTCGCCGATACCCCCTACCAGGAGAAGGTACCAGCAGCAACCACACGCTGGCTGTACCACGCAGCACTTCCCCGTCCCCAGGGACGCGAGGAAAATCGGAGGGCACCGCACGCGCCAGTGCATCCCAGTCCGACACAGGCGTCTACGCGATGGTGGTCGACAAGGCGACCAAATGGGGATTGTCTCTCGACGGCACTTCCGATCCGCTCAGCTTCGTGGAGCATATCGAAGAACGAGCGGATACCTACCGGATCGACCGGAAGTATTTGTCGCACGCTATCACCATCCTCCTGACTGGCCGGGCGGAGAGCTGGTTCCGAACCAGTGATCTGCAGGGACGCACCTGGACCGAAGTCCGCCGGGGAATTCTGGAATTTTTCCTGCCGCCCCGGTACTACCAACGCCTCGACGACGAAATCCGCACTCACTTCCAGAAAGTGAACGAGCCGTTCAAGGAGGCCCTGGCGGATCTTCGTCTCCAGATGCGCCGCGCTGATTCTCGCCGGAGCAGGAATTAGAACGAGTCCACGGAGAACATGCTGCCCGAGTACCAGTTGTTTACCCGCCGCCAGGATTTCAAGACGTTGACCGAGCTCACACATTTGGTGGTCAACTACGAAGTCGCCCGCAGCCGCGGAGGCCGATCTGTCCGTGGATACCCGTCGGCAAACGCAGACGCCGAGTATCCACCCCAGAGCAGGAACAACGACCTAGGGCGAACCCTGTTCACACACCGCAGGTGCACGCCCTGGGAACGCGACCAACGACGCCGCCAGCCGAGGCACCGGAGGAAACTCCACCCAAGGGGCCACGCCCACCAGGTCAACCGACCCCCTGCACCACCTGCCGAAACTGCGGCCAGGCTGGTCACTACGCCACGGAATGCCGGAACCAGAGGACCATGTTCTGCTGGGACTGCGGTCGCCAAGGCATACGCACTATCGAGTGCTGCAGGAACCAGACGCCGGGAAACGGGCGGCCTCGAGTATCAGGGAGCCACTGAGGAACCCACCGAACTCCCACACCCAGTAACCAACGCCATCCAACAGGATCGGAACCGTATCCGCGCGCACAGGTCACGGTCGAGGGACGACCACTCACCGCCACCTTGGATACGGGGGCCTCGCATAGCTTTATAAGCGAGCGCCTTGGCAAGGGCACTCCACGACGGAAGAACCATCGTGGTGCGAACGTGGGTGAAGTTAGCAGACGGAACCGGCAGGGAGCTCACGCAGGCCCTGCGAATCACGATCCAGCTGGGAAAGGCTCTGGCTCAGTCTCCGCCTCATCATGGCGGATGTGCTGGACGACCTTCTACCGGGATGGATTTCCTGTGTTACGGAGGAGCCACACTACAGTGTGGGGGCTTGACCCTCCAACTGAGCCACCCATTCCTGACCAACCCACGAGGACCAGCTCACTGACACCAACCGGGAGCAAACAAGCCGCTCCACGAGCGCACATCGAAGCCGCCACCCAGGCGCACTCACCGGCCGCCGCAACACAGGCGCAGCCCTGCCGCCACCCAGGCGCACCCTGAAGCCGCCATCCAGGCGCAAACACAAGCCGCCCCACGGGCGCACAAACGTGCCGCCACGCCGGCGTACACACCCGGCACCCAGGCGCACATCGAAGCCGCCACGCAGGCGCATTCCTCAGCCGCCACCCAGGCGCAAACACAAGCCGCCCCACGGGCGCACAAACGTGCCACCACGCCGGCGCATACACCCGGCATCCAGGTGCACTCCAAAGCCGCCACACAGGCGCACATCGAAGCCGCCACCCAGGCGCACTCCAAAGCCGCTCCACGAGCGCAAAAACAAGCCGCCACCAGGCGCAGGTTCGCCGCTCCACGAGCGCAAAACAAGCCGCCACACAGGTGCACCCCGAAGCCGCCACCCAGGCGCACTCCAAAGCCGCTCCACGAGCGCACATCGACGCCGCCACACGGGCGCACTCCAAAGCCGCCACACGGGCGCACACCGAAGCCGCCACCAAGGCGCAAACACAAGCCGCCACACGGGCGCACACTGAAGCCGCCACACGGGCGCAACCCTGCCGCCACACGGGCGCAAACACCAGCCGCCCCACGGGCACACGCATCAGCCGTCGCAACGCAGGCGCACCCTCAGCCGCCACGCAGGCGCAAACTCAAGCCGCCACACCGGCGCAAACACAAGCCGCCCCACGGACGACGGCACAAGCTGCCACACAGGCGCACCTCGGGCAGACTCATCAGCCACCCAGGGGCACTCACCGCAACGCACTGACGCGCCACGCAGCGCCAGGCACCCCAACGTGCGCACGGTCCTAAGCTGGGCCGGAGCGCTACCTCCGCCTGATCCAGTAGCGGTTCAGCGAAACCCATTTCGCAAAGGGGCCAAGAGGGTCCGCTTCAGCGATTTGGAACCACCACCTCCATCCTGCTGGTACGCTGGACGCTGACTACGACACGAAGGGAGGAAACCGAGAGCCAGAGGCCACGAGGACAACTACCCGAAGCCCTGGATCAGGGAGTTTCTCGAACGAAAACTGTCCCGCTTCAACAGCATCGCCAACGTCTCCCATATCGCCGAGCACAAGATCGGATGCGCCAAGATCGCCTTATTAAGAACGCTATCATCCACGGAATCCCGCGATGAGGGCCGTCATCGACCAACAGATCGACGAGCTTATCCGCGATGGACGCATAGAGCCTTCCAAGAGCTCCATAGTGCGCTGATAGTCATCGCGGCAAAGAAGAATGGAGAGGCCAGGATGTGCATCGACTACAGACAGCTAAACGAGAACTCGATCCCCGACGCTTATACGCTGCCGCGGGATCCACCACATCTTGGAGCGGCTGCGAAACGCCCGCTATATATCGACGTTGGACCCGAAGAACGGGTACTGGAGATCCCAGTCGCCCTGACAGCCGCGAATGCACCGCATTTACCGTCCCGGGCCGCGGACTATTTCACTGGAAGGTGATGCCTGGCTTCACTGGCGCCGGTCACATTCCAACGGCACTGGACACCGTCATTGGCCCCGACATGGAACCACACACGCTTTCGCCTACTTGGACGACACCATCGTCGTCAGCGTCACTTCCGAGCACGTCGGAACTCTACGCGAGGTATTTCGACGGCTTCGAGAGGCCAATCTCGCCTCAACCGAGACAAGTGCCAGTTTTCCAGCGGAGCAAAAATCTCGGCCATGGAATCAGCGAGGCCGGGATACAGACCGACCACGACAGTCGCTGCCATCCGGAACTATAGGATCTTCCGCCGATGCCTCGCATAGCGTTCTGGCACAGACGCTTTGTGCCAAACTTCGCGGACGTGGTCGAACCAATGACCTCGCTACCCGGGAAGGATCAAAGCTGGGGATGGACCGAGAAGCAGAAACAGGGTTCCAGCAGTTGAAGGACCTGCTCACAGAGGCACCAACTCTGGCGTGCCCAGATTTCGAAGAGAAATTTGTAATCTAAACCGACGCAACGAATACGGCGCGGAGTCTACTCACCCAGACTATCGACCAACAGGGAGCGCGTAATCGCTGACGCTAGCCGTCATTATACACCGCTGAGGGCAACTATTCTGTTACGGAAAAGGAATGCCTCGCTATAGTATGGGCCATCCGTAAGATGCGCTGCTATCTCGAAGGATACCCGTTTCGAGGTGCTGACCGACCACCACACGCTAAAGTGGTTGAACTCCATCGACAACCCCACGGGCAGGATCGCTCGGTGGGCATTGAGTTGCAGCAGTTCCAGTATGACGTGACATACCGACGCGGAACCCAGAATCTGGTCGCGGATGCACCATCGCGCCAGCCACTGGCCACCATGCAGCAGGCACAAGTTCAGGACATCACCTGTAAAGTGGATCATGAAAATGCTAAGGGCCAGGACCCGACAGGGAGCCGGCCAAGTATCCAGATTTTCGAGAGGAGAACGGGCAACTTTACAGACGCATCGGGCTGCTCCCGGAGGATGGGAATACACCCTGAAACTATGTGTAAGCACTAACGACCGCGCAAGAGAGCTGACGGAATGCCACGACCAACCCATCGCAGGCCACCTGGGCGTGGCGGAAGACAAGCACACGAGTCGCCCAGAAGTACTACTGGCCCGGATTATTTCGAGAAGTGGCCAAATACGTACGCCGATGCACAAGCTGTCAGAAGTTTGCGGTAAGCCAAGAAAAACCGGCCGGGAAAATACACCCGCCAGGTCGACGAACCTTTCCACATACTATGTGGGGACTTCGTTGGACCCCTCCCACGATCCAAGCTAGGGAACACAGTCCTATTGGTGTTCCTCGGACTCATTCAGCAAGTGGGTGGAACTCGTCCCACTGCGACGAGCCACGGTACCATATTTCGAACGAGCGTTTAGAGAACGGATCCTGAGTCGATTCGGAGTCCCGAAGACTCTGGTCTGTGACAACGGAACTCAGTTCACCAGCTGATTTCCGGACATTTTGCAAATCACTAGAATGGAACTGCAGTATACTGCGCCCTATACGCCCCAGTCAAAATCCGACGGAGAGGGCCAACAGTACCGTGAAAACCATGATCGCGCAATACCTGGGCGACGCGCCGCAGAACACCTGGGATCAACTCCTGCCAGAAATCTCGCTGGCCGTCAACGGTAGCGTGTGTCTGACATAACGGGATTCAGCCCCGCCTTTCGGGTACAAGGCCGGGAACCACGCCTACCCAATGCACTTTTACGACGAAGTCACTCCCGGGACGAGGAACCGCCCTGATTCCCCCAGCGGAGAGGAGCGAGCAGCTGCACAGCATATTTAAAGTGGCCCGTGACAACGCCGAACGTGCCACGGCCGAGCAAGGCCGGCACTACAATTTACGACGACGGGAGTGGAAGCCACCATTGGGCCCCTGTTCTCGCCCGCCATCATGTGCTATTCCAACGTCGTCGAGGGCTTCGCGGCCAAACTGGCTGGCGAAAGGTGAAGGCCCTGTCCGAGTGATCGTTCTCTCGCCGAACATCGTCCGGTCGCAAGATATCGGGAGCCGTCGTCGCCGCACGGCCAAAGCATAAACAACCTAAAGCATATCACCAAAGCAACGCGGACCATTATGAACATCAGAACGAGGATAGTCTCAGCATCGTCGCAGCCCATGATGACCAAGACCACCACGACGCCCGTGATCAGTCCGGAAGCCTCCACTCTGGCATCGGCTCTGGATCCTAAGAGCTATAGGAGCGCATGGAGTTTTGGATAGGTGCCACCGTCAAGCAGCCTAAAAGAGGGGTGGACTCCACTAATACGTTTGTTTATTTTCATAGATCCCAAATATTCGTGATTGGAATCGCCGGATCGACCGAAAAGCAACTTCGATACGTACGGGCAGCGCGCTATCGATATGGATAAAGAGGGCGCGATCTTCGCTCTGCAGATCCACGCGTTCAAACCTACAAATTGTGAGAGACAAAAAGCCAAAACATGCTTAGAGATAGAACACGACTGCGGCAGCGCCGCTATTCGCGCCATTCAGAGGACGAATCACGTCGCCGCCAACGCTACCATCGCCACCGCCGCGATCGCCCGGCCAATCAGGAACCAGGTGAGCGCCCAAACACTGCGGCTTCAACCTTGACGATCTCGCATTAGAGGGACTGCACCTGGCAGCTAACGCCACCAGCCCCAGGCGCAACTCGCGGCCACCGACGCCGACAAGCACGGTCACCGCCCATTCAAGGGGCGCCCACTGCGTCCGCCATCGGCCGCGCCCGATGCCACGCGGATCCACCCCACCAGCGACCATCGCCGATAGCGACGCCCAGCTGTCGCCCGCGATCCGCCCCAACAAGGCGAAGGGCTGACCTACGATTTGACGGGTGGCTTCTATTTTTGAGGTAGAAGAAGAGCTGGACCCAGCTTTCCCTGGTCCCCGCCTCGTCGACCTCCGTGGCCAGCTGGGCAAGCAATTTATGAGGAGGTCTCCGATGCTGAGGCGGTGACTCTCAGCTCGGACGACGACGAGCCACAAGGCGCGGCGATGACACCGTTGTCCTTCACGACGAGGAGGATATCGTGCCGTGGGTACCGCCCCACCGAGAAACACCATCGCCCTCAAGCGAGGATATCTCGGGCCGGGCCCGTACCCGGTTCCCGACCCTCCGAAAGCATCAGCCAGTGTCAGCATCGCTGCCACCATGGCGGTGCGGGCCACTATTCGCCGTTGCCAGGGGCACACCTGGGCCCGCACCCAGTGCCACCGACGCCAAGGAGCAGGCCATGCCCACGCTCACCGCCGCCGACGACACCGCCGACGCGGCAACCGTCCGGGCAGGGAGCCAGCACTCCCCACGGGGATGACTTGCTCGCGCTCCTGCTGGGGAAGCGTCCGCGTCCCCCGACGAACCACCACATCCGCCGCATCCCAGCAGCGGGAGGCAGTCCGGGCCGCGGTCCGAAATGCAATAATGGCCACGATCCCCACGGCGGTTTCATCATCAACCTTCGACAGTTGCCGATCGACCGTTATATCCCATCACGTTTACTGTCGCCATCCCATTTTAGCCGCCGGAT
>NW_025064666.1:0-20447 GCF_018152265.1 Drosophila ficusphila | reverse complement strand
AGATGGCACCAGCATGCATGTCATGCAAATTATGAAACTTTTATTCTCGACCCCCAACCCAGCCACACACGTTCAGATGCTCGTATGTTTGTTATTGAAATTGGTCTGGGAACCGAGCAACTAATAAAGAGTAACAAGTTCAAGTTGCGTTCTCGTTCTCTTGGCTGCTGTCTTACTCCTTTGCTGGTTTCATTTTTCAAACTTGTCGGAATAAGTTTTATTGTTTATGATAAACAAACAATGAGGATTGCATTCTAGGGGAACCAAGCCGAAATATTTATTTCTGCAACGTAACCCGAGACACCAAAAAAGTTGCTCCACTTTCATTTTCAAAGGCCCCACTATCTCCCCCACGAGAAAGTTTTAATTTTCCGAACACGTTTTGGTCAAATGAAAATAGCAGCCATCTCTATGCTTGTTCTTGTCGCTTCTTTATACCCATTAAATAGAAGAGACGACAAGGGTATATTTTATAATAGGAAAACTAAACTCCAACATATAAATTCCAATGATCTGGAAGGTTGTTTACTTCTGCTTTTTCTTTAAGATATTAATTGGCCATCCCTTTTTTAATATTTCCACAGTAACGTTTTGTCTAGTTTCAATCTGTTTTATAACTTCTCTTGTTTTTTAATACAAGTAGTTGGTGTGTTGGAGAGCGTGAGACGTTTGGTAACGAAAAACTTCGAGTGAACCGACCAGTTTCATTTTCAGGGGTATCGGATTCCCAGGACATCTGCCCCCCAACTCCTTCGCCGAGCTCGCTCGTCCGAATTGTCTGTGCAAACATATGGAATAGAATTGGAGAATCGGATACGTGGAATTGCGAACAGCAGCACCATCTAAACACCCCCTTACCATCGGGTATATTGCGAACTGAGCGCACGACTTCACCTCACTTCTTCCGGCTGATTTTTTTGGGGGTCATCCCAGCGGATGGTTAAAGTGTCCAAAACGATTTAGTGGATGCTCCCTGCTTGTGAGGTTATGTGTTTCCTGCGTGAACTACTCACTGGGAATAATCGAGTGTCTCTGCCAGGAATTGCTCTTGTTTCAGGGTGAAAGTGTTGCAAAGTGATTGGATATACAGTAGAATCCGGTTATAACGACTTTCAAGGGACCGACCATTTTCGTCGTTATAACCGGAAGACGCACTAAGCAAAAGGAGGAAAAACAAATTTTTTTAAATTATTTTATGGTTGTTGTGTTTGTAATAGGTTTTTAAAATAAATCAAATTAATTTTTTAATTAAAACGAAAATTTTAATAAATTAAATTCAAAAACATAGGTTTTTCTAAATACTGAAAACTGAATGAGCTTATTATTGCACATATTGCATTTGGCAAATTAAAACATTCAGTTTTACTCGGAAAAAAAGCATAAAAAACTAGAAATATGACGGGACAACTCATGGAATAGACTATAGTCTGCACACACAGTGTGACGTCGGCATTGCACTTCGACTGTCTCTCTCTCGCAGCAGCGTTGTTAAGGCGACAGCTAAAACTAACAGAGAGTTGTGCCAGTGCAAGATCCTTCGTGTCGCTGCTACGCACACAAGCAAGGTGCCGATCTCTGACAAATACATACATTTCTAACAGCGTGTCTTGATGCTTAAATTTGGAACTATGGCACTGTATTTTTTCCGGCACGACGCAATATCCGGTTAAATTTTTCAATCTTCTTGAAAAATTTCATTCTTATAAGCGGTTTGTCGCTAAAAGCGGAAACGCTCTAAGCGGAGGCCCTTTCATATAACTTTGTATGGGGAATAACCAAACCATCGAGTTTTCGACGCACAACCCGGACGGACACTATAAGCGGAGTCGTTATAACAGGATTCTACTGTACATTGTATAGCGTTATAATCCTGCATTGAATATACAACAATATATAGTACCGCCAATTGCATTTGACCTGAGCCGAAGCATTCAATTAGTTATAAATTTGTTATCTGCCACAATAAAATATTTGCACAACCGATGGCAGCGGGAAAAAAATCTAGCAATTTGCATTGCGCCGAGCAGCAGCGGCGAACGCTTTCAAAAACAAACACGCCCGCGCCCGGGTAAACATTTAGACGGAGAACGCCCAAAGTTCCGGCCTTTCCTGCCAGGTGTATTTGTAGATGTGTCGCCGGTGTGTACAGAACGCAATATGCTCAACATGTTGGCAAACTTTCACAACTGTTAGTGTAAATATTGCATGCTACAAAACGATGCCTTAAAATAACAAAGCACCTACGCCAAACGAGTGAAGGCCAATATGGTTACAAGGATGGCAAATGGGTGTCGAGAGGTGTGGAGCACCGCCGGATAGCTTCGCAGGATTGTTCTCAAAATTGTATTAACACTAATTATTTTCTCTCGTTTTTGTTATTCCTGAAAATAGTTTAACAAAAATAGTTAACTCTTATGTCTTTAAATGAACTCTCAAACTATGCTCCACTTTTAATTAAACAATTTTCGAGGCACTTTCTATGTGATAGAAAAATCACCATTTTCGATTACCTTTTTTTTTGAAAGTCGCCTTATCGAAGCGATTTCGGTTTCACTATCGGATTTTCAGCTGGCCACATGACGTCTTTGCTAATCACATGGCATGGTCATGTCCAGAGGCGAAGGCTGAGGCAATAACCGGGGATACAGCAGCAGTAATCGGTTCTTTTTGTTGCAATATCAATATCATTTAAATTCAAATGTGTGGAAGCATGGCTAGGATGGTCTTAAAAAGCACTGAAAAAAAGTTTTGCTCATTTTTAAGAAGGTGAAAGAAATTATATCAAATGTTACTTCCCTTTAACATCCATATATTCATTGGACATACATTTTATTTAATAGTTTCTGATAGTTAAGGCTTACAAAGACAAATCTTTTTAGTGCAGGGTTCACAGAGACAACGCCGAAAGTTCAGGCTGGACTTCAATTGGCAACGGTTTTTTCCTTTGCAATTTTCTTTCGCAGTTTTTGTTTTGCATTTCTGCCGCTGCAAAATGCTTTCAAAGTCGAGGATGGTAGGGGAAATGGAAATGGTATGGCTCGGCATATTAGTAAAAGAACCGAGCTTGCAAAAAAATTGCGTGCCTGTGTGTGTTGGGAAATTGAAAATGCTTTTTAACAGAACGAAATCGCACTTCTTCGTCCGCCTGTAAGTCCGGAGCGAGTCCAGTACTGGTTTCTGCTCTGGGTCCAATATCATACCAACTCCCCAGCGCCGTGACCCCACACAATTCAGATTTGATGCATTTACATTTGCACCTGTGCCAGAAACACACACAGCCACCCGGCTTGTAAGCTTAAGTGCCATTACATGCAATCGAGTCGAGTTTGAGTTGAGTTTTCTCCGCTCCACTCCGTTTTTGTTCACTTTTTCAACCGGTTTCCCTTTGCTCGGCTCTATTCAGTGATACCAACTGTAGCTCGAAGCTACAGCTAACAAAAAAGTTCTTTGAAGAGATTTCGAAGCAATAGGCTGTTCTTATTTAAAAATTGCTTATTGGCTAGCCAGGGATTTTTTTTTAGTATTCTTTCTAACCTACGAAGTTGCAATTGCTTAAAAAGAGGTAGCTTAAAGTACCAAAAAAAAATTAATACAAAATTCTCATATTCATTCTTTCCAAAAACCAAAAAAATTCCAGTGCTTGACCCTCGATAAAAGCTAGTTTAATCGACATCACTGCCCACGAAAAACGTTTTGAGTATTTGGCGTTTGGTCCATAAGAGCATAATGCATATTTAAGCATATTTTGTAGTCTACTTTTACGGGCAGTTGGCAAACATCGTTCGTCGTAGCACTCCGACTCTTGGCGCAAAGTGCACTTCATCAGACAATTTGTTGGGCGGTTGGTCCAGAGGGCCTTCCTTTTTGGGGTTTTTTTTTTTTGGAATTTGTATGGCTTGTAAGTGGGTAGATTATGTCCTGGCAGAGTTGTGACAGCTTCGAGTGACTCTAGGTAAATATTATGGGAGTAGCAGCTGGGAAGACACAAATTGTAGGGAGAATATTAAAAAATACTAGGTGGTGTACAAAAAAACTTTAAAGCTGAAGCTAGTTTTGGCAAATGAACCAAAACTTAAAGTTTGTAATTTTACGAAAATTTTATTTTTTATTAACCAACTATTCGCCTTTATTGAAAAGAAAAAGATGAAAAAATTATACTGTGCTGATATTTTACTATATAATGTAGCACAAATTTTCTGGCCAAAATCAGACCAAATGAGGAAAAGGTGGGAGTGTTACCCCATGTAACCTGTAACACGACTGAATAAACACAATTTCCTCCTGTTTTGCAGCTCCGTTCGTATGTCAACAATTCAATTCATCAAGCGAAAGTTTCACCTGAAAAGGGGAGAGGTATTCCTGCAGGGAAGCGCAGATAGAGAATCGTTTCGTTACTTTCCTTTCTCTATTTTCTTTAACTAAAACCCCCTTGAGAGTTTTTCTTTATTTGATCATCTTAGCTGCCACTTGCAGCGCACACAGACAGACAAACACTCGGCAGCAGGACGAAGGAAGTCGACCTCCTGACATCCTTGACTTGCTGCCTTCCATAGACTTTTACTTTTGGCTTTGGCAAACATGTGGAGGCAGCATGAGGGCGTGTGCGGGTGTCGGAGGCACAAAAAGTTTGCCAACTTATATTGAAAAATGTTGTTAACACGCAAAAGTTTTTTGCAACGTTTACTTAGCCCCAAAAACAACAATGCCCTGCAACAGCAACATTGGGAAAAACAAAAATAAAGCTAAACAAGTGGAATTCAATAACTGGACACAGAGTGCAAACAAAATATCCCAAAAGCAGCTCAGCCCATGTTAAAGTGCTTGGAAAGGTGCCCCAAACAGGGGATGAGCCCAGTCTGGGGCCTGATTTGAATAGAATTAGAATGTTTTCCCTACCTGAGACGTGTGCAAACGAGAGGAGCGGAGCTGGTTGGGTAAAAACCGAGTGGCAGTGGGTTCTTGGTAAATATTTACCCGAGGTTAAGAGCAGCGGCCATTTGAACGTAACAACTTCTGAAGATCTGACCAACTCACTGCGAATTGGCCGAAGTCCGAATTTGTGTGTGTCCGCTAATTCAATTTGGGAAAAGTTTTTGGGAGAGCATTTGAGTTGGTTTTTTTCAGCTTAATTATCTTTTCAGACATTCATTCAGAATATATTTGCTTTATTTGTTGCAGATTTCTTGGAAGAAGAACGCAATTTAACGTAAAGAATTACTTAAAAATTAAGTGTTTGGTTTGGTGGTTTATTTTGTAGATGTGCAACCGTGCAACCGGGCAAAAATTTAAAAATAAATATTCAAAGCCAATATACATGTGTTGTTCAAAAAGTTATTAGGTACTTTTATATATATATGCATACGTTTATATTTGTATGTTATATTGTGCTCTAGCTATATCCTATATTATACGTTGTTGCCTTCTCCATGTAGCAGCCAATCATGATATGCAATTTAATTTGTTTGCTTGCGTGCGTGGCGGAAATAAATTTATGTCACCTACACATACAAAAATACGCCCCTTACAAAAGCTTTACTCTTCACGTAGGTGTTGTTTTATTTAGCTTTGAGAGCATGGTGACTTTTTAAGTATGTTTTTCTAAAGTGTTATATATTGGTGGCAACGTGTGTGCTTGCCTCGGTTTCGCACGCATTTTAATTTTATAATTATATGCATATTATATCACGTATACGCCTACGAAAGATTTCTATGAATTCTCCCGTGATGTGTCATAAATAATTCGATTATTTTAACTTTTTGACATCAAAGTGCCATTACTTGACAACAACAATTAGCGCCTCCTCCATACTTTGTGATGGGGCTAATTTAATCTTTAAAACTGTGAATAATTTTCTTTGTGTCATAGATTAAATTTTATTTTTGCTGTCAAGAGACGGTTCAATTGGTGAAAATATTGATTTATGTACTCTTCTGACTTTCTCTTGACAAATTCGATAATTTTTGAGATGATTGCATAGGGTATTTTACCTTACCGACAAAGCAAACAAACAGTCAAATAAACAAGAGATAGATAAATAACCATATCTGATGGTGGACAGGAAAGGACAGGAAAGACCGGGTCCGAAGGGCAGATATGTCTGGGGAAACGTCGAAGCATTTACGAATGCTCAAAAAGCCATTTAAAATGATTTACGTATCGAGTCGTGTGCATCTCTGTGGTGGCTGAATAGAGCGAGACTAAGGCGGTAAGGCGGACGAACGATTCTAGTTTGGCAGTTAATTACAATCGGTGCACAATTTCCTCCTTCTCTTGCACTTTTGCTCTAATCGTGAATTAATAAAGTGCCAGTCGGTGGTAGATTTATGACGCAAACATCGGAAATCGAGACAAACCGTTTTGAGTGCAAACATTTTTGTCGATGATTTAGCGTTTTCAACTGGACAATCAGCGCGTATGTCTTTGAAATGTAATGAAAATAGATTTTAAATATCTAAGTTGTTTTTTTTAAGCTATTTTTCGATAAAAGGTAACATTTAAAACGCTTTTCAGAATCAACTTTTTTTCAAGAAGGATGCCTGGTTCCTTACTTAATTCACTTAATTCCCTGTTTAGCAATACCAAAATTGGCGTTAAACTGGACTTGAGAGCCGGGCGGAGTGGCAGGAAGCGGAATGCACTTGAGCATCAGGGCGTGTGACGTGGCTAATGCCTTTTTCTTGGCTGCACTAAACGCCGGAGTGTGCGGCCCATTGTTGAGGGCTGCCATACAATTTGACTTCCTTATCGCACGCTTTCAAGTGCCAATACAACAGGCGGCTGGCTCCTCCAATGAGAGCTTCAATTTCGAGCTGCTTTCTCAGCTCCTTCCTCCGGCTGCCTTCGGTCCTGGATCCTTGGACTCCCGGAATCCCCGGAGTACCCCTGTGCTCCCCGGACTCCTACGGATTCTTTTCCTCCGACAATGAGTTGTGCTCGAAGCGGAGCTCAATGACGGCGACGCATCGTTGACATCAACAGCGTATTTGATTTATCAAAAGCCAAGAATAGAATAAAGCGGAAAGCTGGCGAAAGTGGCAACGGCAAAAGCGCAAATCACTTCCGTGTGAAAGGGCCAACAAAAAGTGCGATCAGGTTTCCGTTCGAGGGCCACCTAACCAGACACTGAGGCAAGGCTGAGGGCATGTTTATGACTCGGAATTTATTGCAATTGATATCGCTGCGCACAGTGGCTGGGGAAGTGGCTAAGTCCTTTTTATCGATTGTTCCTTTGATCAGATAGTTTTTACGGCGCTCTCGTTAGCTTCAAAAGCAAAGAGGCATATTTTACCAAACCTTTTAGACGATAGAGATATTATTTTTTAAGGGAACCAATAAATATTAATTAAAACAAAGTGGTATTACATTTTCATACCCACACTTAGAGACCCACTGTAGCATTTGCCAAGTGGAGGACTTCGTTTTCCCTATGTCCTATTTTGCATGCTCATCCAAAAACCAAAAATAAATACGAAGAAGAAAAATCGAGCAAAGAGTCTGCCACAAGAAATTTGCTCAACACTCACGTCTTCACGGTTGCTTTGCCATAGTTTTTGTGCTTTTTGTCGATAATTTTTTGTTGTTGCCTTTGTTTATTTGGTTTATTGTTGTTGTTTTTGTTATAGTCTGGCGCAGGCACCGATGCAAGAACAACATCACATAAATCTTCATAAGCAAGTTTGAGCAGAACGAGCGAAGAACCACAGCCTCTCGGCTGCTTTGGTTAGTTTACCTTTACCTGAACACAGCCATTTGGCTTTGGCCTCTCAGTCTCCACTTTTCCCACCCACAGCACTTGGTGTTAGTGCTAATTTTTTGCACGCCTTCGTCTGTAAATAAAGCACGTTGCAAATGGCACGCCCCCATAGAAGATATTCACATACAACCAAACACAATAGGCGCCATAATTCAACATAAAATATAACGCACAGACCAGAGACTCTGCAGAAGGGGGAAGCCAACTGCTCTGCAGTTTGGCAAGTGGCTGGAAAATGTTCTTATAGTTGCCTCACATTTGGAAAGCCTCGCAAAACTTTGTTGAAAACCAAAGATCCACAAGAAAGTGCACAATATTTTATTTTGAAGAATTAAACGCACTTTGGTGAAATAAAAATGAATAGTTATGGCAATAATGAAAAGATAAATTTATCAGAGAAGAATACACCATTAGGAAACCTGTATTCTTTTTAGACATATTTAGTTAATTGTTAGAAATTCACACAATTTGGACTTTTTGTAAAACGTTTTCCAAGTAGAAAGTTCATAGAACCAAATGCAAATAACGATAATGTAAACAAATATATTGACCTTGTCTTTGCTGCTATAATTCAAAGTAAAAGGAAAGCCATGACGATTCTCAAAAGGAATAAAAAACACAACAAAATGTTCCACCAGTAAGGCAATGAACGAAAAAATAGGAAAACTTTTCTTATTTCGGATGAAAAATGCAAAACTTTTTTAATATGCAGAAAGTTAAATTTCATTTAAATCAAGACTGCAGCAGACGCTTGATGCGATGCAATGTCTGTTATTCGAGCTGATGCAAAGCCTTATATGTTCTTTTAGACATTTTTTCAAATTAAAACATATTTAAAGTATATCAAATATAATAATTTTTCACATTTTTTGGCAGATAAATGAGAGTGACTAAAGTCAGAACAAAAACTAGTTAAGTATTAAACGCTTACAAAATATTAATACACGCTCGCAGAGCGTCATTCATCTGTAATACTTCGATTAATCTGCAGTATGTTTGGCTAGCCGCTTCTGTAGACAGACAACCAGCTAGGCTAAAATTTCAGTGCGTTCTATTAGCCACAATTTTCCAACCGCAACCGCTTAAATTCCTTTGCGGTACTCCTCTCAGTCTGAGTTTGAGTTGGGCGTATCACGTATCCGCCACGTATGCCGTCGGAATTTATGGATGCCTACTGGTTTGCCGATGGATGCAACACAAACAATACGCTTATTGAGCAATAACTCAATAACAGATTATGCTAGTGAAATATTTTAGAGTTGCTTTTAAAGCAGGTGCAACTTTAAATGATAATATGTATAATATCCCTTTAACCAATTTGAAATCTTTCTTTTATACACTTGTTTTTTTTTTTGTTAAAAATTGCGATCAAGAACTAAGCATTTATTTCGGCTCAACGAACCCGATCCCATGTCCAGCGCAAAGTGGCAGGAAAAATCATACCAAAGTGGTGCTCCACTTGAGCTAGGTGCAAAAGCAATTACGCGCATTGACTTTGTAATTAAAATCGATTTTCATCAAGTTTTACTGCCAACCAAAGCGCTTTTGATTTTCCCTCAAACGCACACACATCCAGCCATGCACTTACACACACCCACACATATACAGATACACACACACGCTTACACCCTCGGAAAATGCAGGCACGAAACAATCCGTTTTGCCTGCTGCAACTGCTGGTTTGCGGCAATTTTGATTAGAAATTCGGAACGTTCCCCTTCGCTCTTTCTCTGTGCAAATTAATCTGCCAGTTGAACACTGCCCACTTCACACTCCTCCCATAAAAGGAACTTCCGTCCCATTATCGGCATCGGCATCATCGTCGTCGGTGGATTCTTTCCACAACTCTTGATGGTTTCAAAAAGGGACAGCAGTGTCGGCCTCCCCGCTACGAGAACCTGCTTTTGACAAGGATATTTTCATAGTTCTGCCAGAGCCCTTGGTCCTCCAGGAAAATATTAGAAGAGGCTCCTTATGCTCTAAAAATTGCAAGAAAAGAATACCAGTATTCCCTCGCCGCAATGCACTTGCCAAATTTGGTTTAAGATTCAAAAGATTAACTTTTATTTCGAAAATTAAATTTAAAACATGTCCTTACTGTCCTCTTAATGATAACTGTTCCCTTTAAATACAGAAATTGCTCAGTCGACATTGCTTCGCTTGCTCTCGTTTAATTATGGACATATTGGAGAAAAGAATAAATAAAGTAACACCACAATTAAAGGCAGAAATTGCATTTCATCTCGCGCACATACTTTTTACATTTTATTTCTGCTGATGCCGGCAAAGTGAATAATAAAAAATATATATTTTTTTTTAAACCTGATCGAATGCGTCGTTTCACGTGCTTTTGATGCATTGTGCCAACAATTCAATTGAATTAAATTTTACGCCATTACTCGAAGAGCTCTTGCCCTTCGGACATATTTCCCTCACTCCCAGATCGCCAATGTCCGCATTTCCACAGTTCCACCCGTTGGAGGACATACAAGTCACGGCTGCCAGTGCACATTGCCCACATGTGTAATCTGTTTGCCAATATTAAAATATTCATTCACCTTAATTGTCAACGGTGCTGGCCGGACTATGGTCACTGTCTCCTTCTCTGGCTCGAACTCAACCTGAGCCCCGCCGAACGCCACGACCGCGTCAAAATCCCCCTCTATTTATCCCTCTGTCATTTGGGTCCTACGCATATCTCTATATATAGCTATATCTCCCGCTCGCCCACACATATTCGGATATAATAACTTGATCTCTGTTGAGTTGTCAGCAGAACATCACGAAAATTGTAACGAGCAGAGTAAAAACTTTCTCTTTTTGCGAATGCACCCAGTAAACGGGGTAGATACTTTTTTTTTTATAAGCAACCTTCAATAATTTATCTTATCTTATATCTTATTTATAAACGATAAATCTTTGAAATGACAATGCCTGAAGAAACATCAGTAAGTAGAAAAAAATAGTTACAAATCCTACATACCAAAAACTATATTAAATCCGTTTGTGTTTTGAAACGAACTGTACGAATTTTCTAATTTTTAAAGGCGGTTAATATAAATTCTTCTGTAGGATATCTGGTATTCGAAATAATCTTCAATTAAATACATTTTTTCGTGTCATTCTCCCTGTGTTTCGTGTGCGAAAATTCGCAATGCCTGCTACACCTACACGGGGAAAACTCAGTATTTGTTGTTCCTTTTATTTATCAGCATGTGCTGTTCTTTTCGCCACCCTGTGAGGGCACTCGAGGATAAGGGGCAGGACGAATTGTGGAAAGGGGAAGGCGGAGCGGTGGGTCGCCGGTCTAGGTCCAGGAATACAACAATTGTAATCACTGGGAATCAGCATGTTTCACATACCAACACGAAAATCTGTCGAACATAAAAAGCAAAAATGCTGTGGACCACCACCACCCACCATAAAATAAAACTGTTGAAGGTGCAAGTGTGCGAGTATCGGTGTGCGTGTGTGGGGTGTGTTGAGTGTGCGGGAAAGGTTGTGTGGGCCATCACAAAGTGCTGTGCTCTACGAAAACAAAAATAAAATAAAACACAACTTCGGACCCTGTGAGGATGAGGATGCTGCCACGCCCCGGGCGTTCATACCCACACGCATTTTTACCTTTTGCGCTCCACATATGAAAATTCAATTTGCTCTTCAATATTTGTGTTTCGTACCCATCTCCTTCTCCGCCTCAGTCGTTTCTGTCATCCGCTTTCCTTTCTCGTGCTTACTTGGCTTTTCCTTTTTCGACATTTAAATTTCATTCAGACTTGTTGTAATTAATGATTTTTATGCAGTGCAATAAAAGCGGCAATTGTTTGCCCAATACGGGCAGTCAGTGCTGAGCGGAGAAAAGTGGCACTCGATTCTTCCCGTCAGACCCTAAAAGTCTCTATCTTTTTTCTTTAAAATAAATTAAAATTCGTAAAGCATTCGTTTAAATTTCATAACGAATTCCAAAATTAACACAAGGCAAAGAAAATTAATATAATGGATTTTAAAATGCATTAGTGAATCCATTTCGAGTTGATATATAATGCATTTACTAATTATAAAATCTACCGAAAAAACTAAGGGTTCAACAAAATTATTGATTTATTAATGTATTTAACCCAGTTTAAAATAACTTGCAATTTTTCTAACCGCAGTCAGCGGCAATTGATTGGATTGCCTTATTCAAAGGTCCGCTAATGCGGCTAATTCCAATTAACCGCAACGCCCGTCATCAAGGCAAAGCTGTACAGTAAGCTCCCTAGTCAAAAAGCGACATCTGCGATAAATATTAATAATAATCAACCTGAAAAAATGCCGTACAAATGTATTAATAATCATTTTGCAGTGACCGCAACTTTGAAAGGCTTTGTAGACTCTGGCCTGAATGCATTTAGCACGTAATTCACAAGCAATTTAAATCCAAAAACATTGGGCCACCTTTCCCAGTCTAGGATCCATCCGGCTTATACTTTCTCTATACGCATCATTTGTTTTGCAACGCGAATACGACCGCAGAATATTTATTCTATATACACGCTATATTTATACATTTTTTCAATTTTTTCCCTCTGGCTTGTCAAACGATTTGCAAAACCAACTGTCGGCTGCCGTTAACAATTGCATTTGCAGTTCTGTTTTCTGTTTGCGTGGTCAATTCCTCTACTTTTTTCGTTCTCTCTTTTTCGCCCGCTGTTGTTTTAAGCGTTAAATTTAATTACTCGCCAATGGCTGGGAAAACTATAAAAATTGATGGTGGCAACGGTGTGTGTGTGGAATGGAAAATGCATTCAGCGCTGTATAGAAATTTGAACAGCTGCTGCAAATAAGCAAACAATCAAGAGAGGCTCGCAAAAATATGAGGGGGCCAAACTCGGAGATAGTTGACCGCACACATTCCAAAAACCGTTTCTATGTTAACCAAACCAAAGATAAATATTGCCACGTATCAATTAAGCATATTTATTTTCCAAATCTGACAATTTTAGCAAAAGCTTTTTTAATTAAACCCGAATTAATTAAACAGACTTCAATTTTTTGCAGTTTAAATATGTTACACATTTTTTACGATAATCTTAATTAATTTTAATTGCATTGTGCACCTAAAGTATTTGTGTTTTTACATAGAAAGCAATGGAATGAATTGATGATTTACTAAATTGGATAATCCGATAGGAAACTTTGAGTGTAATAAAATGAATGTTTTTCCGTTTTTTTGCCAATTACTACAATTAATAATGCAATCCAACATCAATTAACACTTTTTACATTTACAGTCAATTTTTGCAGCTTTAAATAAAAGTCTTTTTCCTTAGAACCTTAATTTTGGTATAAGGTGGAAATGGTCAACAAATAGCCGCGTAATATTGTCGTGGCCAATTACAAGGACTTCCCGATTTATGGCTGATTTAATTTGCCAAACTTCACTATCGGACTCAGTGGTCAAATGTTTCGTGGACACGCATTGGGTTTAATTAATTTAACACGAAATCATTGAGGCGATGTTTCGAAACTAAGCGAAGCTTGCATCAAATAGCTTATTGACATGCCACAAGTGGATGGTCATTTCTTTTTTGTAGCGAAAGTCTTGATTAATCTACCAGTTTCAGATTTTTTTATTGAGTACATTTGTAATATTAAAAAGTTTGATAAGTCTTTAGCTACACCCATAACACAAAATGAATGAATTAATCTTAGTACAACATATTAAATATACAACTTTAATGTCGTAAAATTGGGATTACTCTTAGTAAACAAGCAATAAATAAATTCATATTTTTTTTTGTTAGCCTAAGTGCGCAACACACTTTGGCCAAGAAAATAGCAAATACTTTCAGCGGTGAAAAATTTTCAATTTAAATTTCCAGTTGCAATCTTTTCGGCTTGTTAACGACCATTTACTGAAAGCAAAGTTTTCCAGCCTCTATCCCCTGCCACAGCACTTGGAGTTTGGTCTATTTCAAAGTGTTTATGCGGCTACAAAATGAAGCAAAGCAAAGTTTTCGTTTTTATTTTTTTTCTCTGTTTTGACAAACTTTACTTTTGGTCACAAAAACTTCTGCAGTTGGCAGCTGGCAAGACGGGCGGAAAAGTAAACCACAACATTTTCATAAATTTAAAATTGCAAATTTTGGTCCCCAAATCAAAGGGGAGAGTGAAATGCCGAGAAAGAAATATCTATTTCGGAAAGTTTGTATTTTGGCTTGGCTTTCCTTGGCCAGAAATCAATAGGGCGGCCCAAGACAACTAAATTGTGCGTCCTTGCGGTTGTGCGGATGTGTACGGATGTCGGCGGACAGGACATTAGATAAATAGGCACACGGCACGGAATTCAGTATACGGAACACGATGGGCGGACGGACTCTACAATGTGGGAACGTTGATGGCAACGTCTTAATTGATTTAACACGAAATCAGTCAAACGATAATCGAAAATTGCTACGCAAACTGTTTGATTACATGCAATGTGGGCAGAAGGACCTCAGCCGGCACAATTGACCCACCGAAGCACACAACCACCCAAGCGCCTAACCATCCAAGCACCTAACCGCCCAAGCACCACCCAACCACCGCACCACCCATCACATCCTTCAGCTCATCCGCTTCCAGCACGCTTCATTGCCGACAGAGGAATTGACAAAGTTGCCCGATTTGGCCTGGTCGTGGGGACATAATTGAATTTCCTAAATTGCAACCGTTAGTTACTGCGGATCCAACGGATTTGGGCGGTCGAAATATGGGCGTGGCATTGCGGGGCCGATTGTATGAACAATTGTCGTAATTGTGTGCATTTTCTTTGCTTATCATTCATAATCGCGCCTTCCACCATCGCCAGTATCTCTTGGCCCATTCATCGACATTGAATTACAGTCGTACCATCCACTTTCTTATCGGCAGGCTTTACATTCGATTTGGCAATGAACTGCCGGTCTGCCAGTGTTGACTAATGCCACTAATTAGTCAAAGGGGGCTATTGTTTTTTCCACCCCTGTTCGTTTCTGTTTGCTCGGTTTATTTCGAGTTTCCCATTGTAGTTTCGACTAATGTTGGATAATTTATATTTATTTTTGGTTATTTATGGGTATGAACGGCAGTCGTGGGAGGTGCCGAGTGAGAGGTCGCTAAATAATATGTACACAAGAAGGGAAAGATTGAGTGCCGGGTCTGATTGTAATGGAAATTGATTAAGTGCCTTTGTGGTCGGAAATGTTACGGGAAATGGGGGATTAGGATGAACACTAAAAAATTGTTTTATATGTCTTGGCATGTAACACTTAAAAAATTTATTTATTTATTTATTAAAATTAGAACTAGTATACAATACTAAACCTAATGAATTAAATGAGTACTAGCTAACCTGGGCCTTCGACTCTAAACTTGGGTGTTTTTACCTTATATAATAAATTTAGACTGGTTTACAAATTTGTTGATATTCATGATATTTGCTTGAGAAGGGTTTTTTAAACAATCTGAGGGGTATTGTGTGCCAAATATTATAGATCTGATGGTTTGTAATCGGCTGCAGGTGTCGAGGATGTGATCTACGGTAAGATCGTCCCCGCATAATTGACATGTTGACCTAGTCGTTCCCATCAGTATGTGTTGGTGTGTGGATTGTGTGTGCCCTATGCGTAGGCGGATGAAAGTTGCGCATGCTCTTCGGGGTACGTTTGGTGGTGCCTTAAATTTGATGCAGTTTGGGTTTATGGTTTGGTATCTGTGCATAAAGAGTGCCCATTCGGATAGAGTTTTTCTTTGAGGTAAAGCTGAATTTTGCGTTGTATGTCCTTGACATTGAACGGCGTGAATAGAAAGGATGGTGTACGTCTCATATCTTGGGCAGCCTTGTCAGCGAGTTCGTTTCCATTAATTCCTTGATGACTGGGTACCCAAAGAGTAGTTATTTTAGTTGCATGTAGACTCAGAATGTGCCTGATTTCCTGAATTGTGGGATCGTTGTGATTCCATTTTCGCAGGGCGGAAATAGAAGACAGACTGTCTGTACAGATAACAAATTTTCCAGCGCCTTTGGATGCAAAGTGGCAGGCTTTAAGTATGGCAAATGCTTCCGCTGTAAATATGGAGTTGTACGGTGGGAGCCTTCCTCCTGCTATTGTTTTACCTTTGCAGTCGACAACCGCAAAGGTGGTTGAGTTCGCGACTTTAGAGCCATCTGTGTAAATCCAGGTTTTGTCCCCGAGATCCTCTTGTGCACTCAAGAAACGTTGTTGGTATTCCAAATGGGAAGTGTCTTTTTTTTGCAGAATTGTATATTTTTGTGTTTATGTTTGGCTTTTTGGGGCCCCAATATGCTGGGGACTTAAAAGTCCTTCTGGGCTTAGGCAGAGCGAGGTCAAGCAGCGTGATGTAATTGGCGCAACGTCGAAGTGTGGAAGGGCATTTCATTTTCCTTTTCTGCTTGAAAATGGTACCGAAGTCCTTAGCGAGTAGACAGTTTGATGTGGTGTACAGCTTTGGGATGAGCATCATCGTTGTTTCTACTATCCGTGTTTCAATACTTGGTAGGCCAGATTCTGCCAGTGTACATGCTACTGGAGAGGTGGGAAATGCGTGAATGGCGCGACGAACTGCTCCGTGATAGGGTGCTTGTATTTTTTTAGGTGTGATTTGGCACACCAACCGTAGATTGGCAGGCCATAGTCGATTTTAGAGAGGATTAATGCGCGCGTAATTTCTATGAGGGTCTTGGTGTGTATGCAAGAGTATTTAGATGATAGGAATTTAATAATGTTTAATCTAGTTTCAAGCTTTTTTCTTAGAATCTGACAGTGTTGTTGGAAAAGAAGTTTGGAGTCGAAGGTGATGCCCAGAATGTTTAAAAACTTAACATTTTTTATTGTGTGGTTATTCAAGACTAAGTCGGAAAGATTGCATTGAATTTTACGGCAAATATGTAGTAACTGACATTTTTCGATAGCAAGAGAGGCACCAGAGGTTGCTCCCCACAAGTTAATTTCGTGTAGTATTTCTAAAAATTTAGTTGTAACAGTGTTGATATTTTTTATTTTTGTGAAAATGATGGCGTCGTCTGCATACAATGAGACATGTATTTCTTTATAACGAGATAAAATACTATTTACTTCTTCAAAAGCTATCATAAATAAAACCACAGACAGAGGAGAGCCCTGCGGAATTCCGTTGTGTAAAATGTGGGAGTTCGAGGTGACACAGTTTACCCGAACCCTGAAACAGCGATTGGTCATGAAGGCTTTAATTAAATTGTAAAGCCTTGGACCAATGCCCCAGCGCCCGAGTCGACAAAGTACGGCATGAATCCCCACGCGATCGAAGGCTCTTTCGAAATCCGTCGCCAGGATGGAGACGTGGTTTCTGGTCGAAAGAGCGTTCGACGCGAAGTGTTGGATACGCAATAAAGCGTCCATCGTGCTGTGGTTCTTCTTAAATGCAACTTGATTTTGTGAAATTAAATTGTGGCGGTTAGTAAACCAGAGGAGTCTTTGGGATATTATTTTTTTTAAAGTTTTTCCTAGGCAGGATAACAGGGATATAGGGCGGTAGCTGTTAATAACAGAGGGGGGTTTGTTAGGTTTTGGGATAGGGATGATGGTGGCTGATCTCCATGTATGTGGATAGTTGCCATCATTCAGCATTTGGTTAAATATATTCAAAAGTTTTGTTTTTAGAATGGGTGGTAGGTTTTTGAGCATAGGGTAAGATACCCTATCTGCCCCTGGGCTTTTTCCTTTTGCGTTTGCTAATGAGTTTTCTATTTCGAGCATTGTGAAGTTGGAATCTAAGCATGTAGCAGATGGGGACAGTGAGTCCGGGAGATAGGTTTCTGACAAATACCGATTTTTTCTGCTATGTACTCAGCGGAAAAATTGCTATCTGAAGAGTATTCTGACCAGGAGCTGGCAAACTTTTCGGCAATATTGAAGGACCCAGTTAGCGTACCTGAGTCGGATTCTCATGTATTTGAAAGGTGTGGGCGGAATGCCAGCTAGACGTTTTATATCAGACCAGACTTTTTTGGGAGAGGATATCGGGAGATCTTGGAAGTAAATTGCTTCAGCGAGTTACGCTTGGCCGAGAGTACCGTTTTTTTAAAAAGAGCGTTTGCTTTTTTGTATTTGATAAGGTTTGTATTATTCATATTTGCCTTATAAAGGAGAACAACAGTTGTTTTTGGTCCCTGAGTTGCTGGAAGCTCAGGATTCCACCATGGCACTTTGGCTTTATGGGCCACTCTTTTTGTTTGGGGTATGCTGCAGTTTGCAGCTGCACGTATGGCTTTTGTCATTTGAGCGACTTGCTGGTTTATGCAACCCGCTGACCAATTTACGGCAGATTTCTCGCAATTCTCCTGAAAGCGCTTCCAGTTGGCCAGATCTGTCTTGAATTTAGGCAGTGGCAGGATATTATCTGGAGGGTTAGGTGTGGCGATGCAGATGGTTATAGGAAAATGATCGCTGCCGTGGAGGTTATCTGATATAGACCAGCTACATCTGTGGGCTATCTGAGGGGATATCAGTGAGATATCGATGTGAGTGAATGTGTTGTGGGTAGAAAGGTGAGTGGGTGAACCGTCGTTAAGGACGATTAGGCTATTTTCTGAAATTGCGTCTTCGATTTTACCCTCTTGTGTTTGTACGCGGGGGAACCCATAGAGGACTCCACGAGTTCAAATCGCCGAGGACTACAAATGACCCGTTGAGATTTTCTAACATATTTGATATGTCGGTGGATGTAAAGTTTTGATTTGGTGGGATGTAACTATTAATAATGTTGAAGACCTGGCCAAAAACTAAGCTGTAATACGGAGCAAAGTATGCTGGAATCTATGTTTTTGTAAGTATGTGGGATGTTTCTTTTAATAAGAACACAAATTCCTTGTTTGGCTGATGTGTTATGAGGAAAGTTGTGGAAATAACCGACGTATTCTTTGGGGCAGATAAAATTTGTGAAGTTGTATGGCAGGTGTGTTTCCTGCAAAACTAAAATATCGGGGACATGGTCTTTTATAAGGAGTGTTAATTCGTTGTAGTTGTTGAAAATACCATGAATATTCCATTGTATTATTTTAATTGTCATAATAAGATTTTTTGGGTTTTTATTATATTATTATTATTATTTTTTTGTTTTATTATTATTATTATAATTTTTTTTTTTTGTAATATTTTTATTTTTTATATGAATGTAAAGCTGAAAGGGATTGGGATTATATATCGGAATCCTCCATTGATGTGTCTGAACCTGTGGGGTTGATAGTTGTTTGTGGGTTTGAGGCGTGTGATGAAATGGAATTGATTGAATTTGATCTTGAGGTCATTAATGTTTCATTGTTGTCGTCGTTTATCTGTTTATCTTTTAACTCGGATCTGAGAGCGCGTGATTTTTTCAGTCGTTTTAGAAGATTGTTTTGGGAGTTCAAGAAAGAAGAGAAATCAGATTGGTTAGAGGAATTTGGTGTGGCTATAAAATTCTCTTCGGGATTCAGAGAGCAAGTACGAGGAGTAAGAATCGATGGTGAGAGTGGAGATGGAGCTTTGGTCGAGCCGGTATTCGTGGTAAAGCAGTACTCGGGAGTCTTATCGTGTTTCGGTGTTTTTATGTTTTCAAGGTCGATGGTAGCGGTGGTTGGGTTTGGTTTTGCGACAGAAGAATAAGTCAACTTCGGGTAAGTTGTTGTATTTTGTTGCTGCTTTAATATTATGCGAGCTTCATGAAAGCTACATTTTTGCTCGTTTTTATGTGAAGAAGTTGTTTTTGTGTTTGATATTGAGGGCATGTGGGTGAGGAAGCTGCGTGATCCCCGTTACAGTTTGCACAAGAAATGCGAGTGCAGGGGACGGGAAGGTGGGGAGCAAGATTGCATGAAACACAGGCAGCTGAGTTCTTGCAGTGCTTTGATGTGTGCCCTAATAATTGGCATGATTTACACCTCATAGGGTTTGGAATATATTCAGTAACCTTGACTGTATGCCAAGAAACGTCTAATTTACTAGGGAGAGAGTAGCGGTCGAAAGTTACAAGAATTTTACCAAATGGTTTGGCAGTCCCGTCGATCATTTTGGTAAACTTAAAAACGCTGTGAACATTCTGAGATTTTAGTTCTTCCACAATTTCGTTCTCTGGAATGTTAATTAAGCAAGGTGCGTAAATTGTTCTTTTAACATAGTTAAGAGTGTTGTGGAGTTTGCACTCGATTTCGCATAATCCAGGTAAGGAAGTAACTTTGGTGAATCTGTCACCGACTTCTTTGGAACTGACCAACATCAGAAGGTTACCATCACGGAGAGTTGAGATCGATATGATGTCTTTGCTAATGTTCTTAAGGGCTTTGTGGACTGCAAAGCAGGAATACTCTGATATGGTTTTGGGAGAGTTTTTTGATGTGATTACCAAAAACCTCGGGTTTTTAAGCTGTGTTTCAGGCAGATCAGGGAAATCAACTGGCAGCTTTTGATACTGTCTTTTTTTCTTGGCCTTGGGGCTAACGCTAAGGCTGGCAAAGCGATTATCCCCTAAGTTGGGTGGCCCTGGAGCCATGGTTAAAAAGGTTAATTGATTTCAAGATTGTCTTCTGTGTTCACACGAGCGCGTTATAAAGAAGAACAATTGATTGGGCGATAAGGCAGCGATGGAGTTTCGCGAAAAGCACTGACAATTAGAAGGCACAGACGTCCGCACTCGAAGAGAGATAGTCGGTGACTG
>NW_025064665.1:0-20746 GCF_018152265.1 Drosophila ficusphila | reverse complement strand
AAACATTTAAAACATAATTCCAATAACATTAAAAATCCCAGATATGAATATTTTGTTTTTATAAATCTAGGTACATCTATTTCTTAAAAAATTATAAAAACGTTCGGTTAAAAAACACCCCAGGACTTCCATTTTAAAGGAAATTAAAAGAATTTTACATGCTTAATGTGTTTTTAAGTCTTAAATTTTCCTTACTTTTTAATATGTATCAGGGAAGGATTAAAAAATTGTTGGGTGCGAAATTAATAAACGAGAATGATTGGTATAGTATTTTTCAAAGTTGTATGTCGATTCGGGGGCGGTATGTTTCCCCACTCAGTATTCGGCCACAGTACAGCGAAGTTGCGGCGGCGCATTTGGTTCGGTTTATAAGAAGTATTTATTAAATAGTTTTAAATAATAGGTGTAAACAAACCCTTAAAAGCGAACAACAAGTGACAAATGAATATACATACATTACAATTTCTAGTTAAACCATTAAATAACGAAAGTGCAACTGCAACGGGGATAAAAAGTTAAGAAATTCCAGAAGAGTCTTCCGCGACTCTTCTAGAAGACTCTTCCGCGACTCTTCCAGAAGACTCTTCCGCGACTCTTCCAGAAGAGTCTTCCGCGACTCTTCCAGAAGAGTCTTCCGCGACTCTTCCAGAAGAGTCTTCCGCGACTCTTCCAGAAGAGTCTTCCGCGACTCTTCCAGAAGAGTCTTCCGCGACTCTTCCAGAAGAGTCTTCCGCGACTCTTCCAGAAGAGTCTTCCGCGACTCTTCCAGAAGAGTCTTCCGCGACTCTTCCAGAAGAGTCTTCCGCGACTCTTCCAGAAGAGTCTTCCGCGACTCTTCCAGAAGAGTCTTCCGCGACTCTTCCAGAAGAGTTTTCGCCGACTCTTCCAGAAGAGTCTCCAGAAAAGTCCTCCGCGACTCTTCCAGAAAAGTCCTCCGCGACTCTTCCAGAAGACTCTTCCGCGACTCCTCCAGAAGATTCTTCCGCGACTCTTCCAGAAGACTCTTCAGCGACTCTTCCAGAAGAGTCTTCCGCGACTCTTCCAGAAGAGTCTTCCGCGACTCTTCCAGAAGAGTCTTCCGCGACTCTTCCAGAAGAGTCTTCCGCGACTCTTCCAGAAGACTCTTCCGCGACTCTTCCAGAAGACTCTTCCGCGACTCTTCCAGAAGACTCTTCCGCGACTCTTCCAGAAGACTCTTCCGCGACTCTTCCGGAAGACTCTTCCGCGACTCTTCCGGAAGACTCTTCCGCGACTCTTCCGGAAGACTCTTCCGCGACTCTTCCGGAAGACTCTTCCGCGACTCTTCCAGAAGAGTCTTCCGCGACTCTTCCAGAAGAGTCTTCCGCGACTCTTCCAGAAGAGTCTTCCGCGACTCTTCCAGAAGAGTCTTCCGCGACTCTTCCAGAAGACTCTTCCGCGACTCTTCCAGAAGACTCTGCCGCGACTCTTCCAGAAGACTCTTCCGCGACTCTTCCAGAAGAGTCTTCCGCGACTCTTCCAGAAGACTCTTCCGCGACTCTTCCAGAAGAGTCTTCCGCGACTCTTCCAGAAGAGTCTTCCGCGACTCTTCCAGAAGAGTCTTCCGCGACTCTTGTGGAAGACTGTTCCGCGACTCTTCCAGAAGTGTCTTCCGCGACTCTTCCAGAAGAGTCTTCCGCGACTCTTCCAGAAGAGTCTTCCGCGACTCTTCCAGAAGAGTCTTCCGCGACTCTTCCAGAAGAGTCTTCCGCGACTCTTCCAGAAGAGTCTTCCGCGACTCTTCCAGAAGAGTTTTCGGCGACTCTTCCAGAAGTCTCAGAAAAGTCCTCCGCGACTCTTCCAGAAAGACTCCTCCGCGACTCTTCCAGAAGACTCTTCCGCGACTCTTCCAGAAGAGTCTTCCGCGACTCTTCCGGAAGACTCTTCAGCGACTCTTCCAGAAGAGTCTTCCGCGACTCTTCCAGAAGAGTCTTCCGCGACTCTTCCAGAAGAGTCTTCCGCGACTCTTCCAGAAGAGTCTTCCGCGACTCTTCCAGAAGAGTCTTCCGCGACTCTTCCAGAAGACTCTTCCGCGACTCTTCCAGAAGACTCTTCCGCGACTCTTCCAGAAGAGTCTTCCGCGACTCTTCCGGAAGACTCTTCCGCGACTCTTCCAGAAGAGTCTTCCGCGACTCTTCCGGAAGACTCTTCCAGAAGAGTCTTCCGCGACTCTTCCAGAAGAGTCTTCCGCGACTCTTCCAGAAGAGTCTTCCGCGACTCTTCCAGAAGAGTCTTCCGCGACTCTTCCAGAAGAGTCTTCCGCGACTCTTCCGAGACTCTTCAAAAGACTCTTCCGCGACTCTTCCAGAAGAGTCTTCCGCGACTCTTCCAGAAGACTCTTCAGCGACTCTTCCAGAAGAGTCTTCCGCGACTCTTGTGGAAGACTGTTCCGCGACTCTTCCAGAAGAGTCTTCCGCGACTCTTCCAGAAGAGTCTTCCGCGACTCTTCCAGAAGAGTCTTCCGCGACTCTTCCAGAAGAGTCTTCCGCGACTCTTCCAGAAAAGTCCTCCGCGACTCTTCCACAAGACTCTTCCGCGACTCTTCCAGAAGAGTCTTCCGCGACTCTTCCAGAAGAGTCTTCCGCGATTCTTCCGAGACTCTTCCAAAAGACTCTTCCGCGACTCTTCCAGAAGAGTCTTCCGCAACTCTTCCAGAAGACTCTTCCGCGACTCTTCCAGAAGACTCTTCCGCGACTCTTCCAGAAGAGTCTTCCGCGACTCTTCCAGAAGAGTCTTCCGCGACTCTTCCAGAAGAGTCTTCCGCGACTCTTCCAGAAGAGTCTTCCGCGACTCTTCCAGAAGACTCTTCCGCGACTCTTCCAGAAGACTCTTCCGCGACTCTTCCAGAAGAGTCTTCCGCGACTCTTCCGGAAGACTCTTCCGCGACTCTTCCAGAAGAGTCTTCCGCGACTCTTCCAGAAGAGTCTTCCGCGACTCTTCCGGAAGACTCTTCCGCGACTCTTCCAGAAGAGTCTTCCGCGACTCTTCCAGAAGACTCTTCCGCGACTCTTCCAGAAGAGTCTTCCGCGACTCTTCCAGAAGAGTCTTCCGCGACTCTTCCAGAAGAGTCTTCCGCGACTCTTCCAGAAGAGTCTTCCGCGACTCTTCCAGAAGAGTCTTCCGCGACTCTTCCAGAAGAGTCTTCCGCGACTCTTCCAGAAGACTCTTCCGCGACTCTTCCAGAAGACGACTCTTCCAGAAGAGTCTTCCGCGACTCTTCCAGAAGAGTCTTCCGCGACTCTTCCAGAAGACTCTTCCGCGACTCTTCCAGAAGAGTCTTCCGCGACTCTTCCAGAAGAGTCTTCCGCGACTCTTCCAGAAGACTCTTCCGCGACTCTTCCAGAAGAGTCTTCCGCGACTCTTCCAGAAGACTCTTCCGCGACTCTTCCAGAAGAGTCTTCCGCGACTCTTCCAGAAGACTCTTCCGCGACTCTTCCAGAAGAGTCTTCCGCGACTCTTCCAGAAGAGTCTTCCGCGACTCTTCCAGAAGAGTCTTCCGCGACTCTTCCAGAAGAGTCTTCCGCGACTCTTCCAGAAGAGTCTTCCGCGACTCTTGTGGAAGACTGTTCCGCGACTCTTCCAGAAGAGTCTTCCGCGACTCTTCCAGAAGAGTCTTCCGCGACTCTACCAGAAGACTCTTCCGCGACTCTTCCAGAAGACTCTTCCGCGACTCTTCCAGAAGACTCTTCCGCGACTCTTCCAGAAGAGTCTTCCGCGACTCTTCCAGAAGAGTCTTCCGCGACTCTTCCAGAAGAGTCTTCCGCGACTCTTCCAGAAGAGTCTTCCGCGACTCTTCCAGAAGAGTCTTCCGCGATTCTTCCGAGACTCTTCCAAAAGACTCTTCCGCGACTCTTCCAGAAGAGTCTTCCGCAACTCTTCCAGAAGACTCTTCCGCGACTCTTCCAGAAGACTCTTCCGCGACTCTTCCAGAAGAGTCTTCAGCGACTCTTCCAGAAGAGTCTTCCGCGACTCTTCCAGAAGAGTCTTCCGCGACTCTTCCAGAAGAGTCTTCCCGCGACTCTTCCAGAAGAGTCTTCCGCGACTCTTCCAGAAGAGTCTTCCGCGACTCTTCCAGAAGAGTCTTCCGCGACTCTTCCAGAAGAGTCTTCCGCGACTCTTCCAGAAGAGTCTTCCGCGACTCTTCCAGAAGAGTCTTCCGCGACTCTTCCAGAAGAGTCTTCCGCGACTCTTCCAGAAGAGTCTTCCGCGACTCTTCCAGAAGAGTCTTCCGCGACTCTTCCAGAAGAGTCTTCCGCGACTCTTCCAGAAGAGTCTTCCGCGACTCTTCTGGAAGAGTCTTCCGCGACTCTTCCAGAAGAGTCTTCCGCGACTCTTCCAGAAGAGTCTTCCGCGACTCTTCCAGAAGAGTCTTCCGCGACTCTTCCAGAAGACTCTTCCGCGACTCTTCCAGAAGAGTCTTCCGCGATTCTTCCGAGACTCTTCCAAAGACTCTTCCAGAAGAGTCTTCCGCAACTCTTCCAGAAGACTCTTCCGCGACTCTTCCAGAAGAGTCTTCCGCGACTCTTCCAGAAGAGTCTTCCGCGACTCTTCCAGAAGAGTCTTCCGCGACTCTTCCAGAAGACTCTTCCGCGACTCTTCCAGAAGAGTCTTCCGCGACTCTTCCAGAAGAGTCTTCCGCGACTCTTCCAGAAGAGTCTTCCACGACTCTTCCAGAAGAGTCTTCCGCGACTCTTCCAGAAGAGTCTTCCGCGACTCTTGTGGAAGACTGTTCCGCGACTCTTCCAGAAGAGTCTTCCGCGACTCTTGTAGAAGACTCTTCCGCGACTCTTCCAGAAGAGTCTTCCGCGACTCTTCCAGAAGAGTCTTCCGCGACTCTTCCAGAAGAGTCTTCCGCGATTCTTCCGAGACTCTTCCAAAAAGAGTATAATCTGCAAAACACTTTTTAGAAATCAAAAATCGGTTAAGTAGTTTTTTCGTAATCGTGTACCGCGTTTTTAAAATCATAGTTTTGAGAAAAACGAGAACTCATTTTAATACCGAGAAATCGGTTCCCGACGAACTTGGGCATTGAAACCGAGCAGAGGATCGGCGGTGTAGTCCACAACCCGACGATGACCGTCGGGTTCGATGAGGGAATAGCGACCCGTTACGTATTCGCCACGTCGGTGCTCGAATTGATCCTTCACATCGCCAGTGTGACTATCATGAACGGAATAATGGAACTCGTACTGGGCAGGACTGGCAATCAGTTCATCGACATGGCTGTTAATAATTCCAGCCTGAACAGCGAACAAGGAGCTCAGGATCAGAAAGAAGGATATGCTGGAAAGCAAAAATAAAATGTATAGTGTTTACTAGGTTTTGTTAGTGGAATACAACCACTTACCAACAAATTCATTGCGAAGAAGTTTGAGCTGTAATTGGAGCGACAGACCGCACTCCTCCTCACACACCTCTTTTATATGACGAAGTTTGGTCCATTGTCGCAGTGGCCAACTTTTTGCCAGATGAAATAAAATACGCCGCATTGCGATCAAACCTTATGCAACCCATATACGAGTATCGTGCCCATGGGGGAAATGAATCCAAATCCCTGCACTTGCCGCCAATTCTTGCAATCGATTCAAAACTCTTTCGGATTATATATTATCGTATAGGTAGCTTAGAGTACAACTTACGCTCGACGCTCAAGTTCTTAGGCTACATTACACAATAGTTTAGCTTAATTGTATCACAGCAATAAAACATTATATCGAAACTAGACTAACTCTACACGCCGATCCAACGATTCCCATGGCTCCATGGCTTAGTGATTTGAATTTAGATTCGGATTCAATTCGAAAATATGCAGATCAACAGGCATTTGAATTCATTCCATTCAGTTTCAGGTACAACGGCATTTCGCAAGTCGATCTCCTCAGAACTTATTCTCCAGCAGCGATCCTAAGAAAATAATATAGTGAAAAATTAAAATAACAATCCCTGATTTGAAAGCAGTTCCCTTTGAATTTACACTACCATTTGCAAGTTCCAATTGGGTAAATGCTGAGTAACTACTTTTCTAGTGGATTGGAGTGGTGTGCTCTCGATTTCTACGCTTGCTGATGACTACCCAAAGCCTACCCATTTTATATACAACGGAGTTGTTTCCTAAATTTTCAAGGAGTCAGAATTGAGCCGGAAAAGGGTGGAGGAAACTTTGAGGAAGTTGGACGACAACCAAAAGCTGAATGAAACGTTGACGGAAGAAGTAAACATGCTTCGTGGCGAAGTTCGCGAACTGAAAACTTCCACCGTCGTCGAGCCGCAAAGCCGACTTAACACTTTCCCCGTCGTCGAGCCGCAAAGCGAATTGTTAGACCCTTTGCCGTTTAAGTCAATCTTCGAATTGCAAGAATTCGACAACCTTCTTTCAGAAATCAAAGCTTAATGGGATCGGTGCGTCCCATTTGCCATTGTATGGCCATTAAGTCAGTTATATGTGACAATTTGGCAATACATATAACTTAGCGAGGACGCGAGACAAACCAAGCATTCATGCACATGGAACATTCTTTTACAAACCGTACGGATTAGAGAAAAATTTTTTTTCATATCTCAGAATTGAATGAACATTTTTTTTTCAGCTTCTATGGAAGATTTTATTCGACACGTGTAAAAAGGATTTTACTCCAAAAAATATTTTTCAATTAAATAAGTTGTGGGGATCGGCATTGAAATGTCGATATAATGATTAATTTGTTACTAATAAATAAATAAAAAATTAAATTAAAAAATAAAATTACTTTTTGAAAGCTGAATTCTTGAACTAAATAATAAAAAAAAATGTAACGATACGATTAATAGAACAAGAGATAATTGATTTAACGTGTTCAAGGATAGAGAAAACCATTGATATTGTCAAAATTATAACTTTGTAAAAAAAATTTTGTAAACAAAATACCGATACACGTGTCTTTTTATTTTGCTTCCAACACCTGGGAAAAAATTTTTACAAAAAATCGGAATTGTGTCGCAAAAAAAGGTGTACGATTTGTAAAAGAATGTCCCACATACATACATATAGCACATACCGCTGCAGCGGTCCTCGGAGTCGTTGAATATTTGGTTTGGTTTTCAAATGGCACAGAAGTGGAACTAAACAAAGTAATACAGCAACACTTTCTTCACGCCAAAGACCGGGTAAACAAACGGCAAAAAACTATTGAGTCCGTAAAAATAAAAATTAATGAACAAAAAGTATACACATGTATGTATTGTGACGGCCCGCCGCCACAATAAAATAAATAAATAAATAAAGAATAAACCAAAACAATAAATAAGCTCTTATTTTCAAATGCGCGGGCAACCGATAACTGTTTACGCAGCCCTAGACAAGCTATCGATAACTATATATGCAACCCTGAGAAAACGATAGATATCGATAACTGTTTACGTAGCCCTGGTCGATCGATAACGATCGACGACTATCGGTAATCGTGGGATAATCCCACCAGCTATCTGGGCACACTAAGTACCATCTGGGGCCTATATAAGCAGTGCCACGTCCCCATTCCAGTCACTTGTGCTCAGCAGTGCTGCCAGATTTTGAAAGATAAATTAAGCTAGATTGAAGAAAAAAATAAGCTAGAATAAGCTAAAAATTAAAAAAAGAAAGCTAAAAATATGCTAACCATGGAAAACATTAAAATAATTGATTTTTTACTTTTATTAATACGATATTGATATGATATTTATATAACTATTATAGTAAAGAAATAATTTCATCAACTTCATCATTAGATTCCATATATTTGGCGGATGATTGAACTAAAGCGAGGTATTTCGTTGGAAGTTGGTAGTCATGGCAACATTTGCTATGACGCAGTCCATATCTCTCGTCGTTTCTAAAACGACGCAACAACAATCGCAAAACAAATATTTGCAAAATTTCAGTGTGACCGGAACTTGCTAAAGATTATTATTAAAGTACAACTTATATGAATTTGGTCCAAATTATCGAAAAAATTACCAAAAATTATAATACAATCAAAAAACTAAACATATTTTGTTATAATTTTTTTTAAGCCGAAATTAGCTAAATGAAATTTGAAATAAGCCAGATTTTAAGCTATATGCATTTCAAGTATTTTTCAAGCTATTTCATTTTAAAATATGCTAAATCTAGCTTGAAATAAGCTAAAATGGCAACAATGGTGCTCAGGCGTCTGATCGAGCAACATCAAAGGGGTAAGTGTTCTGTTCTCTATTTCTGGTGGTGGTTTTCCGCAGAGCACGGATCTTTATTCGGCTCGCGACCTAGGAAGGATCACCTACGCCCGGTCTGGTTAGTAATAATCAACCTTCGGCCTGGTCAAGATCTCTGAGTCCGGTGTGATTTATCAGTCAGCCCAGCTCAGAGAGTTCCTCCTAGAAGTCACGCCCCGGCTTCCGACCCGGGAGCGAAGCGGAGTAGCATTGGACTCCTGCTGCATGACCCCACCCGAGTAGAGCGTTCCCCTGACGGACGAACAGAGCACGACGCGACAGCGGAATCCCGAGCCGATCGACGGCACTCCCAACCGGCTCTTCAGCCGCAGCGACCGATCCAGCCTCCCAGCCGTAGGAACCAAACCGGACCTTCAGCCGACGGAGCACCCGGCTCTATAGCCATAGACCCAACCGGCTTTTCAGCCACACGGAACACCCGGCTCTTCAGCCGTCGAAATTAAGCCGGCTCTTCAGCCGCACGGAGTACTCGGCTTTTCAGCCGCAACGACATCGACGCAACCCCGGCCCTTCCGCAGCGCCGGACATCGACGCAACCCCGGCCCTTCCGCAGCGCCGGACATCGACGTCACCCCGGCCCTTCAGCAGCGCCGGACACCAACGTAGTCCCGGTCCTCCAGCAGCGCCGGACGTCAACGTAGCCCGGCCCTTCAGCAGCGCCGGAGCGTCGAACATCACCGGCTCAACACCCCTCGGCCCGACAGAGCGCCGAGAGATCATACCAAGCTATATCAACCAGACTATCAATTCAGACTATATCTATCCCGACTATAATAATACCCCGTAGACTTAATTCAGAATAAGCAAATATACGACAAGAAAATACCCCAAAACACCCGACCATCATCCATATTATAGTTAAGTCTAAGTAAAGAAATATACGAAAGCTCTCTCGGCACCGCATTATCCCCTCGAGTTATTCTGGGAAAGGAGAAGGTAAACCGATCTTAAAGAGGGGCCAAACTAGATAGGAAATTCTGTCCCGAACCCTGGCCATCGGCGAGCTACACCGCCTCCCGGAACAGGGTCGTTACAGTATGCCGCATTACATATGTATGTATACTTTTTTGTTCATTAATTTTTATTTTTCCGGAATCAATTTTTAAGTGTTTTTTCGCGTTTGTTAACCCAGTCTTGGGCGTGAACAAAATGTTGCTGTATTACTCTGTTAATTTCCACTTCTGTCCCATTCGAAAACTTATTCAGTGCCAACTCTAAAAGAATATAAAGAAATCAAATTATTTACATATTACTTTTGTACATAAAAAAAACTTCTATGGTTTACCTTTTATAACGCTACATATGGTGAACGACTGGATACTTAGTTTATGACGCGTCCCTCGCCAAGTAAGATGTTTAGCCACATTGTCGTCTATCACTGACTTAATGGCCAGTCTAGTATACGATGGCAAATCCGACGCACTAATCCCATCAAGCTTTAATTTCTGAAAGAAGGTTAAAACGGTTTTTTATTGTCACGGAATATATAATTAAAATAAATTACCAGTTCTGCTCGCAATTGTTCATCAATACTTAAGCGGTCGTCGAATTCTTGCAATTCGAAGAGTGACCTAAATGGCATAGGTTCCAACCATTCGCTTTGCGGCTCGACGACGGGGACAGTGTTTAGTCGGCTCTGCGGCTCGTCGACGGTGGAAGTTTTCAGTTCTCGAACTTCGTCGCGAAGCTTTTTACTTCTTCCGTCAACGTTTCTATTAGCTTTTGGTTGTCGTCCAACTTCCTCAAAGTTTCCTCCACCCTTTTCTGGTTGTCGTCCAACTTCCTCAAAGTTTCCTCCTCCCTTTTCCGGCTCATTTCCAACTTCTTAAAAATTTTAGAAAGCAACTCCATTGTTTCTAAAACATTTAAATGTTAATTTACAATTAGAAAAATTGTTCTTTAATAGTCATATATTCCAAAAAATTTTTTTATTGATAAATAATAAAATCTTTGAGATTTAACTTAATGTTTGATTTTATTATTTACCAAATGAAATTAATTTTGTGTTATATTTGTATACCCTTGCAATTTCAGTCAGAAGTTTGCAACGCAGAGAAGGAGTCACCTCAGACCCCATAAAGTATATATATTATTGAACAGCATCACGAGCAGAATCGGAATACGTCTGTCCGTCTGTCCTCCTGTCTGTTTCTACGCAAACTAGTCTCTCAGTTTTAAAGCTATCTTGCTGAAACTTTCCCAAGAGGTGTGTAGTTATTGCACGCAGTATATAAGTCGGAACGGGCCGAAACGGCCGACTATATCGGATAGCTCCCATACGAGGGAATGAAATGAAAAATTTAATCAGATCGACTTGATTTCTTCAAGATTGCGTTTTCTAACTAGTACTATTGAATTTCGGATTAAATTTTATCAAAATCGGATAACTCTATCATATAGCTGCCATAGGAGAGATCGAAAAATATATATAGAATTAATGGAAATAAATTTATATCATCGTTGTTGTTTTTTATCCCACGAGCATGATTTTTGGAATATCAAGTTTTTTAACAATCCTTAAAATAAAAAAAAAGGTTCATAGAAATCGGACCACTATATCTTATAGCTGCCATAGGAAAGATCAAAAAATCTATATAGAAATGACGGAAATAAAATAATAACCTCGTTGTTTTTCATCAGATAAGCATGATTTTTGGAACATAAAGTTTTCTAACGACTCTTGAATTTGATGAAAATCGGACAAATATATCATATAGCTGACATATGATCTATAGTCGAAAATATGGAAAATTAAAAGAAAAATTGTCATAGCTTCGATATTGTTTAGCCTTTATGTATTTTGTTTGCCGAAGCTAGCTTCCTTCCCTGTTTATCTATGAACTTACCAGCCAGCGTTGCCAGACGTCCCGATTTTGGCGGGACGTCCCGATTTTTAAATTAAAATTAAATGTCCCGCGCGGGACAGGTTCAGTCCCGCTTTTTAATGATAATTCGAACGTGCGGGCTGATGATGACTTCCTCTCTTTCTCTTCGCTCTTTCCTTATTTTCATTTGCTTATAATTTTCTGTTTTACGAAAACGTACGATTATCAACGAAAGAATAACGATTACCATTTGTTTTAGTGCAGTGAAGCAGTGATCTTTAAGTGAGTTGCATTGCGTGCGTAATTTAGTTTGATTTCATTAAGCAAACAAAAGTAAGTTTTTCACGTGTTTTTGTTCGTGAATTATTGGAGTTTACTTATTAGAATCCTTTAAAGATGAATGCAACTAATAGAGTTCTTTATTTTTATTAAAGAGAAAAAAGAAACTTTAAAAGAAGTGAAATCTTCACAGAAATATCATGAATAAGTGATTTTTATAAATAGTTATTCTCTTATTGTAAGTTAAAATTTGAAACATTCACTCCTTAGACTATTGGTTAAAACGCCATATGGTTCTAATGAATAGTACTTATTTGATTTTGATTTCTGTTTATTATTATTTTTTTTATTCAGAGAACGAATAAAACCCAAATATTTAACGAAAAAGGAAATATCATTGGAAATATTATATTTTTGGTAAAATATATTTTCTATAGCTAATTTTACTATCTATTGTACTTTAACTTAATTTGGATGGAAATAAAAAGATAAATATTTTAAAAACTTCTGGATATATACGTTTTTTATTATGTCCCGCTTTCGACGTAAGAGTCCCGCTTTTTTCACTAAAAAGTTCCTAAGTCCCGACTTGGCAAAAAAAAACTGGCAACGCTGTTACCAGCGTTTGTTTGCTCCATTGTTGTTGTTGTTATCTAAAGAAATGGAATGAAATAAATAATGAAATAATGAAGTTACACGTTATAAAACTTATGTCATACTATGGCACCATTTCAACTATAAAACTTACAAGTAAATTTCTTGCAATTTAATTTTTTTCGACAGCGATTTTGTCATCTAGCAAAATTCTTATTGCAAGAGACATTTTGATTAACACAAAATGGGCTAGCCGAGTTGACCAGAAAATTGCAAAAAATTGTCCGAGTTGAGCAGAAACGTTTTTTGGACATAAAAAATGAACGTCCAAGTTGAGCAGAAAACCGATAACGGTAAAAAAAAACATCCGAGTTGAGCAAAAACGCTTTTTGCACATAAAAAATCAATGTCAGAGGTACGTCAAAATCATTATTTATTCATAAATTTATTATTTATTATTCATTTATTTGCAAATAATTATTATTATTTTAAGTTCGCGCGCACTTTTGCATTGATACATATGCTATATGATTATTAAGTAATTTTTCTAAAAATAAAAATATGTATGTATGTATTTTTATTTTTGGCGGAAAATTTATTTAAAAATATTGCCGGCGGGTATGTGTTGAGCTTTCGATTTTAATTAAGTGGACTGTATTGCAAGAAAAGGTGTGCAAAATATTTAACGTAGGACTGCAGTGAAAAAAAAACACTTTGAAAATGGGGGCCCTTTTTTGGCAGAACACTTGGAATTTTTTTTTCACAGAAATTATTTCTTCACTGTTCACTTCGAATATTTTGCACACTTTACACTTGTCGTTAAATTTTGGATTTTTCACTTTTATTCAATTTCGGAATTTGCACTTTTTATTAAAGTTTGCAATTTTAGCTCTTTATTAAAGTTTTGGAATTTTGCTCATTTGATGTATGTATACTTGTATGTACATACATATGTGTACGGTTTCACTTTGATGTACGGGCCAAAGAGGAATTGGAGGAATATGGCGGCACGATCAAAGAAAAACGGAAAATGGAATAGATCTTAATAATTGCCGTTTTCGGATTAAATCGGACTTGGATTTTTAGAAAAATCATGCAGAAAGTCAAACGAAACAGTGTTTTCGAGTGGCTGACTGCAGACCGGCAAATTAATATATGTAGATCTTCGTACTTATCTTGAGCAATTTCGGGCGCTGATCGAATCTGGCTCGATTGGATCAAAAAATGAAGTGGCGGGGCGTCCAACGTTGAAGGCAGCAAACTCCTGGTATCAGCGACGGCTGGCGGGGTAGGCTGTGGGGGCAAGAAAAGCACTCGACGATCGCGGGAAAGAAAAAGAGACTTGGAATTTCGGTATTAGCGCGGACCGGCCGGGCGTTTATTCATGCGGTGACGATTTTGGAACTAACTTAAGCTAAGCTAAGCTAGGCGCTTGGAGGCGCAGCGGAGACTTCTCGCGCTCGGGGAGTGGAGAGCCTTGACGGCCGAGCGCGACATGCTCCAAGCTTCGGGAGAGGGAGAGTGCGGTGTGGGGAGAAGCTCCGGGAGAGGGAGAGGCCTAAACAAAACTGAAAACTTAAAAAATAACATTTTTTTTTGAAAAATTTAATTATTAATTAAGTGCGCGCGCACTTTTGCATTGATACATATGCTATATGATTATTAAGTAATTTTTCTAGTAGGCATATAATAACGCATAAATATTATATTTATATATATCATATATATATAAATATAATATATATATAAATATATATATATATCAATTAATCCAAACGATATAATATTCAGGAAAGAAAATAGAAGAAATAAAATAACCCCTCGCTTCTCTAAACACAAAGTCCTAAAAGACAACAAAATCACACTAATTTCAACAGGATTACAAAAATTACATAAAGCCAAAATCAAAAATAAAATTAAAACGAACCCAATACCTACAGATTCGCGCTAATCACAGCCCAAGACTTAAAGGTCCAACAATTAGGAAACGACACCCCCCTCACTTAAGATAAATTTAGGACAAGCCAAGATCGTTCAATCACATAAATATCTCACATATATAATTAATTTACAAGACTTTATCGATGGTGTTGTAAATTTCGAAAGAGCAATTAATAAATTAAAAAGAAATCTGGAGTCTGACGACGCGGTTGACAGACTATCTACAAAACTTCAACAACTAAAAAACAGAGTAGAAATGTTATTACTCAAGAAAAGACAGAAATGCGGACTGATAAACGGTCTAGGAAAGGTCATAAAGGTAGTGACAGGAAACTTAGATGACGCAGACGGACGTAGAATCGAGAATAATTTTAAAACTATTACAGAAAATCAGAGAGAAATAACACTAAAGACTAACAATCAGGAAATATTTAATAACGAGATTAAAGTCAGATTTCAAAATATCACAGATCACATTAACAAGGAACAACAAATAATTAACCATTTCTTAAAAAATTACAAAAATACTATTTTTAAAACTATGAATTCGGAACACTAATTAATTCAATTCAATATATATCTAGAATAAATATTAATATAGACGTATTAACAAACTATTTAAGTAACATTGAAGAAAGTTTGTTATTAGCCAAACTAAAGATCGTACCAACTTTCATTGTGTCCAAACAAGAATTAGATTTAATCAGGCAAGAAATTAATGATTTAGATCTACACAATTTGTCAGACGAACATCTAGTAGAAATGCTAGAATTAGATACTTTTATGATCGGAATCAAGATAAATTTTAGAATAAGAATACCTTCATTTAAACAAAATTGTTATCAACATTGTTCCCTTACCCATTAACGAATCTAAATTTCTAATTTTACGGAATTATATGGCTTATTATAACTCGAAAATGTATATTATTTCACGAACAGATGTAATAGAATATACGAATATTTCATATGTGAAAACACAATTACAGCCCAAGAAAACATTTTTTGTTTTATATTTTTTTTTGTTTTATATTTATTTAGTGCTGAATCTGTACAGCAAATTAAAGTACTTAACAACACAGGTGTCACAAATGAGAAAAGTGAACCAAACCTCAGCATTAAGATGAGGATTATAAATAGTATGTTAGTATGTTAGTATGTTATAGTCTTGGCAAAGCCTTGCCTTTTGAGACGCCTCAAAGGTCTCGCTGGGAGTAGATTCCTAGCCAGTAAGCTGCGGTGTCTTCCTAATCGATCTCTGTATCGGCTTGTGTGTCTCCCAATCTGTTCTTCCACAGTGTGTAGATTTAGGTCTCTGTGAAGTGTTGTGCCACGCACATACCAGGGACAGTCGGTAATAGTTCGTAGAAACCGATTCTGCAACACTTGTATCCGTTTATAATTCGATTTGGCTGCGATCCCCCAAATTTGGATACCATAAAGCCAAATTGGCACGATGCAGTGTGCGTAAACTGCCCTTTTGCATCTTAAAGGCAAAGTACTTCGTCTATTTATAAGCCAACGCAGTTGCTGGATTCTTACGTTGCATTTTTTAACTGTGGCTTTAAGATGTGGTCCAAATGTAAGGCGCTTGTCCAGTGTGATTCCCAGATACTTGGCTTGTGACGGCTGCTCCAGGGTGACTCCCTCTAGCTGGATTTCAGGAGTGTTCGGTATAAGCCTTTTTAGTGTGAAACAGGTGTTTGTTGTTTTTAATGGATTAATTTTCATGTTCCACCTTTTGCACCAAGCAGCAAGACTTATTAAGTATTCCTGAATACCATTAGCTGCCTCCCTGCGACATCTGGAATTGTAGATGACTTCCAATCAAAGCTTTGGAAGGATCTATCATGTGATGTCTGTTTGGGCTTGGTATATCCACTGTATATAAAGAATAAAGCAGCGGCCCAAGCACACTTCCCTGTGGTACTCCTGCTCTCATTCGATAGTTATCAGAGTATCTGTCCCTAACTCTGACCTTAAACTCACGTTCTTCTAGGTAGGATCTCAGAAGACCATAGTAGGGGGCAGGTAGGAGGTTTTTGATTTTAAGCAAAAGTCCAACATGCCACACCTTATCGAAGGCTTGCTGCATATCAATGAAAACTGCGTTGGAATACTCTTTGTCATCAAAGGCCTGCAATATATGTTTCACCAATCTATGGACTTGTTCCACAGTGCCGTGTCCTCTTCGAAAACCAAATTGGTGGTCTGGCAAGATATTGTCTCGATTCATAATAACTGCTATTCGATTGGCAATGAGTCTCTCCCACAACTTGGACAGGGAAGATAAGAGGCTTATCGGACGGTAAGACTCAGGATCAGCCTCTGGCTTACCAGGCTTGTGGATCATCTGAATTGCTGCTAATTTCCATTGCTTTGGGAACACTTGAATCCTAATAATAGCATTAAAAATTAATGCTATATATAGAATCGCTTTTGTAGGCAAGGCCTTCAACGTTACGTTGCAAATTCTATCAATGCCTGGAGCTTTATTTTTCGGTAAGGACTGGATGACTTCGGATATTTCTTCAATCCTTATAGGCTTAATAGGCAAAGAAATCTGCAGAGGCGTCTCCAGAGTTTGATGGTCTCACTAACCTGATCTATCGATGCAAAGTTATACGGAGTGAAGCGATCTTCTAAATGTAGACCGAAAGCATTGGCCTGCTCCACTTCATTTTTTTGCAAGCTCACCACTGGGACACCGAACAGGAACCTGTCTAAGGGGCTGTCGCTTAAGCGATTTTGTACACTTCCACAATGAATAATTTGCATCCACAGTGTAGTCCAGGGTAGAATTTAGTTGGAAGGAGTTATCAAGAATTTGTTTAAAGGCGAAGAGATCAGTGCGACTTGTGATTAACCGAGGGCTTGGCCTGATATTAGTACCATTTGTTAGCAGTTTAACAATAAGGGCTATGTGATCCGACTCCAAGTCCCAGTTTTGGCAGATATTGATTTGAGAATCCATAATTCCGTGGTATAAGAAAACATTAACTCTGAATGTTTAAATAACATACTTTCATTAAACACTAAAAATTGTAAAGTCAAAGACATTGGAAACCAAGAAATAACTACAGAAATAGAACCAGCACACATATTAATTTTAAACACAATAAACACTACAATTGAATCTAATTGTACTAAAATTGCTGTAAAAGGATCTGCTTTAGTTACGGTCAAAAAATGTGAGGTATACATCCATCAGATCCCAAACGATGAAAAGTTGTTAAGATTTGAAGATAAAATAGAAACCACTATTCCTATCATTCAAAACATCAATTTTACAGAAAACATTGAAGATATTAACTTACACAAACTTAAGGCAGTTTTTTTTTTTTTTTTTTTTGGCTTATCGTTTAAAAAATATGTTCCGAAAATGTTCTCAAAAAATTTCAGATCCAAATTTGAAATATTACAAAAGTTACAGGCCCTTACATGGAGCACATGTCGAGCACCGGCCATTGGAAGCCAAAACTTTAGACGCGTTTATCTCGGAACCACGTTTTCGGACCTTACGGAGTTAGGGTTAACCAATCGTCATCAAATTGTTATTTCAATGTTCCTAATTGTTTCCTTTAACTAATGAACTAGGATTATCCCAAAATATTGAAAACTGTTTAATTGATTTTTTTTAAAAGCTAATAACTTTTGCAATCTTAATTTTTTTTCTGATCCTAGTTCATTTAATACACAGTTCTGTACACTTTAAGAATCTTTTTTTTTTGTGTTTCCGATTAGCCGTTTTGGCTGAATCACTTCCGTAAGCGGGACACCTTTTTGCCGAAATGTTGCAACTGAGGAAAGCCCCCTCCCGCCCCTTTTTTGATTTTTAAATTTTAAAATTTTTTTTCGCAAAATAAATATGTTTTCAAATAAAGTTACAAATTTCAGATTTTTATCTTTAACCGTTTTCTCAAAGCAATTTTTTTAAAAAGTGTAATTTTTCGGCCCTACAAGGTGAGAACCTGCCTTAATATAAGATCCATCAACGCTACCAATTCAATTATTTACTGGAAAAAGTTTACAACTACTAATTTTGGAGATATGTATATACAGTGGTGGCCATAAGTATTTTGACAAAATGAAAGTGAAATATACTCGAAACTTGAACTTGCTTCTTTTAACTTTTGGTATCAATGGAAAGGTAATTTAAATGCCGTTTGAATGATACCATACTTTTCTCAACTCATTCGATATTTATTAAAAAGGGCAATTTAAAAAAAAATAAAAAAACTTTTTCCCTCGGCTTCAAAACTAAAATTTTTGGATGCAAAAAGTTTCTTTAAACAAAAATAATAGTAACTGCAAAAAGAATTTTGCAAAAATAATTTTTCTTATATTTTTTATGACAACTAACATACAGCTGACACTGCAACAGGACGCCCAAGACCACTTGAGATCGTCGAACCACTAACGTTATGCTGATGGTGCAACAGGATGCCCCAACCCTCAGCCACAGAAAGACGACACGGTCAGCCACTTTAACAATTTCAAACACAAACACTTTTATTTTCATTTGTATTTATATATAAGCATTTAAGCTTCTTGGCCACCGCTGAACAATATATAAATTCAGTTTAGAAAACCAACTCGAAGACTAAAGTCAACTCTTAATCATTCTAAATAATATTACATATTTGAAAATACCAACTATCACTTTTGGGCGACTGGACTCGGATACCATAACTCGCTCACTTTGCGCCCCAATTTCTCCGCGAATATGTGGAGCAAGACAAAACAAATTATTGATTTTAAAGCCTTGTTCTATTGATTAATAGATGCGCCAAACTTGCGTAATCGGCTTTCTGCTCAACTCGGTATCGCCCACACAAAAAACACAAGGAATGATATATAAAACCAATCACAAAACAAAAAATTTTGTATAACTTGAAACTCACCAGACAAAATCTCCAATCGAAATGAGGCTTAAACGAAAACAAAGTGCGGGGTAGAGTTGGAGAAATCATCGACGATGTATCGATACATCGATGTTTTCCAAAAAAAATTTTACATTTTTTTTTTTTTTTTTTTTTCTGAATTACCAATATGTCGAGAACATTGTGTACAAATTTTGAGTCAATTAAAGTCAAACTAACGGAGTTACAGCGTTTTGAACAACCGTATTTGGAAGTATTTTCACTTATAACAAGAAAGGAAGCTAGCTTCGGCAAGCCGAAGCTTATATACCCTTGCAGTCATCAAATATTTCGAACAGAATACACAAAGGCTAAACAAAATCGAAGCTACGACGACTTTTCTATTAATTTTCCATATTTTTGACCATTGTTCATATGGCAGCTATATGATATAGTCGTCCGATTTTGATGAAATTTTATTTGTTATTCAAGAGTTGTTAGAAAACTCTATATTCCAAAAATTATGATTTTCTGATGAGAAATAACGATGTTATCATTTTATTTCCGTTAATTCTATATAGATTTTTCGATCTTTCCTATGGCAGCTATATGATATAGTTGTCCAATTTTTATGAAAATCAAGGCTAGTTGAAAAACTTGATACTCAAAAAATCATAGTCGTGTGATGAATAACAATGACGTTATCAATTAATTTCCATTAATTCTATATATATTTTTCGATCTCTCCTATGGCAGCTATATGATAGAGTTATCCGATTTTGATAAAATTTAATCCGAAATTCGACAGTAATTAATAAACACCATCTGGAAGAAATCAAGTCGATCCGATCAAAAACAACGGAGTGGGAATTTTTTTTCAATCTCTCGTATGGGAGCTTATATACTGCGTGCAATAACTACACAACTTTTGGGAAAGTTTCAGCAAGATAGCTTTAAAACTGAGACTAGTTTAGGCAGAAACGGACAGACGGACAGACGTACAGACGGATTTCGATTCAGATCGTGATGCTGATCAAGAATATATATACTTTATGGGGTCTGAGGTGTCTCCTTCACTGCGTTGCAAACTTCTGGCCAAAATTATAATACCCTTTGCTCTGAAAGGGTATAAAAATACTTTGAATCGATTTTGCCGAAGACGCTATTTTAAAAGTCGGTGAACATCAGCACTCAAAATCTACTGAATCGATCCTTTTCAAATTTTTAACACAGATCCTCAACATAAATACGCAGGTAATCAGGAAGAGTTTTTTTATAATTTTTTTCTATTTTTAAACATAAATTAACAGCGATTTTTTAAGCTAAAATCGCACTTTTCACTTTCAAATGCTCCCAAAAATAGACAAAACAAAATTTAAAAAAACTCTTCCTGATTACCTCGGGAAATTCATTATCTTTACAACGCATATCACATTTTATTTTTAAGATGATCCGTTAACGCCCTATGATGTTCACCGCAAAACAACTTTTTCTTTGGGCGCTTTGCAAGATTAACCGCCACATGCTTATATGTAAATATTTAAAAAAAATATTTTTTCTAATACTCTTTAAAAGTTGAACAATAAAATGTAATTAAGTTCAAAAAAATAAACGTACTCATTTCGCCGCAAAAAAAAATCAGACATGGCCCTTTTGTAGGCCTTTAAAACCTTACCAAACCAATCTGTTCTTTGACTCACAGTGCACAATCGATATAGCGACACATCAGCTTACCATTTTTGTGTTATTATAATATATTTTTATTATTTTATATATTATTTTTTTTATTTTATATAATATAAATAAAATCAAAATGTTCAATATATGTATATACATATATGTAAGCTTATATATTGATATATTTTTTGTAATATATAAGATATATTAAGATGGATTAACACTACATAACATTTGTATCACTTTGTGTTCACATGTTAGACCGCGTACTGTACATCTCGGCGGCGAAAAAAATTTGAAAAAAAGTACAATAACAAAATAC